>NC_057814.1:532201629-532202540 GCF_018294505.1 Triticum aestivum
ACATACGTGATTTTTTCCACCACCTCCAAATCACCCAAATTTTCTTGTACATGGTGACCCACATGTGCCAAACATGGCTATGAATTTTTTTTTGGAAAAATAATACTTTACAATGCCCCCTTGAGGTATAGACCGATGTTTTGACCAGTCAGTCTAGAGGGCATTATAAATTAATAAAAAATTCAAAAAAATATAAACCTTGGAAAACTAGCTTTGTTTCTGCAAGAGATCATGTGTGCCAAAACTGAGGTGATTTGGAGGTGGTCGAAAAAATCATCACATTCCGGAGGGGCCATTTGGTCTTGATATGCAATTGAAACAAGTTCTTGCTAATGGAAAAAAGGGAGGGTTGAATGTAGGTGCTGTTCTTATTTTGCCCGAGGGATTCGAATTAGCGCCGCCCGATCGTATTTCCCCTGAGTTAAAAGAAAAGATAGGAAATCTTGCTTTTCAGAGTTATCGTCCCGATAAAAAAAACATTCTTGTGATAGGCCCTGTTCCCGGTAAGAAATATAGTGAAATTGTCTTTCCCATTCTTTCCCCTGATCCTGCTACGAAGAAAGATGCTAACTTAAGCCAGTTTTTGAACATACGTGATTTTTTCCACCACCTCCAAATCACCCAAATTTTCTTGTACATGGTGACCCACATGTGCCAAACATGGCTATGAAAGAAATTTTGGAAAAATAATACTTTACAATGCCCCCTTGAGGTATAGACCGATGTTTTGACCAGTCAGTCTAGAGGGCATTATAAATTAATAAAAAATTCAAAAAAATGTAAAACCTTGGAAAACTAGCTTTGTTTGTGCAAGAGATCATGTGTGTCAAAACTGAGGTGATTTGGAGGTGGTCGAAAAAATGCCCGCATTCCGGAGGGGCCATTTGGTCTATAACTTAAGCCAGTTTTTG
>NC_057814.1:532203801-532213142 GCF_018294505.1 Triticum aestivum
AGAAATTTAAAAAAATGTAAAACCTTGTAAAACTAGCTTTGTTTGTGCAAGAGATCATGTGTGCCAAAATTGAGGTGATTTGGAGGTGGTCGAAAAAATGCCCGCATTCCGGAGGGACCATTTGGTCTAACTTAAGCCAGTTTTGAAAAAAGGTGAATTTTGCCACCGCCTCCAAATCACCCAAATTTCTTGTACATGGTGACACACATGTGCCAAACATGTCTATGAAAGAAATTTTTGAAAAAAAATTATTTTACAATGCCCCCTTGAGGCATAGACCGATGTTTTCAGCAGTCAGTCTAGAGGGCATTATAAATTCAAAAAAATTTAAAAAAAATACAAAAACTTGGAAATCTCGTTTTGTTTGTGGAAGAGATCATGTGTGCAACATGTCTATGAAAGAAATTTTTGAAAACAATTATTTTACAATGTCCCCTTGAGGTATAGACCGACGTTTTGAGCATTAAATCAGGGTGTGTACAACTCTAGCTTGTTCTTGCCAAAATGCAGCATGATGGGTAGGCTGCAATGGAAATAATGGTGACAAATGAAAAAAAATGAAATAGACAAAAAAAGCCCGCCTACTTGCCCGCTTTCACAATTCAACGGCCTGCATACGACTAGTAACCCAATCATTTATTGGGCCAGGATGCAGAGGCCCGCCAGATTGTGAAAACAGGTAGCAAGTAGGCCCCACAAGGCAGGGACGGAGACAGTTAGGCAATGTGCTGCCCGCTTTAGAAAGGAACTTGAGAGGGAAAGCTTAGCCCGCTATATAAACCGGTGCTAGCTCCCCTCGCTCGGCGAGGTGGGACTAAACTCCCTGCACCCCTGGGATGTGCTCGGCGCGAAGCTCGCTTGGGCCTAATTCGGGTGGGTCGTCCCATGCCAGCCTCACCCGCTGGGTCGCTGGATGGACCGTTGGGCCATCTCGTTGTCTGCGCCTGAGGCCTGCATGCATGGGAAGGGCGGCGACGTGGGTTTGCATGCGCGGGTGGCGGACGTGCATGCATGCGAGCGAGGCGATTAAAACCTTGTTTTCACACTTTTCGATTCAACGTGGCAATTAAAACCTTGGTTTCACACTTTTTTGATCCACCCGCATGTATTCAACGTGGCAATTAAAGCCTTGGTTTCACACTTTTTTGATCCACCCGCATCTATTCAACGTGGCAATTAAAGTGGCATATGGATCGTTCGACGCGGCTAGTTTGAACGTAAGCGCGGTAGGTTCCCTTCCCTTCCCCTTTCCCTATTTAAACCACCAACCCTCACCTTCTGCACACATCCATTTGCGCCGCCCTTCTCTTCTTCCCCAAACCCAGAGCACTCTCTGAGCGAGCCGCGAGGATGCAGTACAACGGCCCCACCTATCGGCTCCCACCGACCGTGCCGGAGAGACAGTATCCGGCCGGCGTCGTCGTGGAGAGCACGCTTCGCGTGTGGGCGTTCTCACGCTGGAGGGGTGCAAGGGGCTTTGCCCAGTGGTTCCTCCGTGCGGGCTTCGCCCACCTCCCGGCGGGCTCGCCGGTGATGTTCCGACTGGATGAAGTGCGTCCAAACTCCTGGTCTCCGCCGATAGGGCTCACCGTCACCTTCACCAACAGATTTGATGCGTACTACCTCCTCGGCAAGGTGTTTTGGTGTGGATGCGAATTCATCGCATTCACAACCCACAACATCTTCACAAACTTCGACCGCGTCTTCCCCACCCACGACGGTATGCACACCCTCCCCTACTACATCGGCGAGGACGGGATGGAGAGGAGCACTGGAGAGGAGGCGCAGTGAAGATGGTGGTGAAGGCCCAGTCTCGTCAGCTTGACTTGCCCTAGCATGTTAGGGCAAGTTTTTTATCTTTTAAATATTTCTATTAAATCATGTTGTTGGTTCTACCGTGAACTTTATCTATCCGAACTATGTTATGATTTCTACCCGTCTATTTGATATGTTGTTGGTTATCTGTGTTTTGCTTGCTATTTCTATCTTCTTCCCTTGATATTTCTATCTTATTTGACGTCAAAACCAGCAAGTTTTGGGGTTAGCTCAGATTTCACGCAGCCCACGGGGGTGTGCTTGCGCGCTTGATGGAAAAAATTGGTGTCATTCAACTTAGCCGTTCGGGTAGCAGGGGATGTTCCGTCTGGGAAGACGGATTTTTTCGGCATGCTTGAAATGGACCCAAAAAATTTTTGAAACCCTTGTACCAACATGACAAGCATCCATGCCAACTGGAAATTGTTTTGCGACGTTGTATGGTTTTGTAGGCTATAATGATTACACGTGTAGATGAAAGGCACGAAAAAACAGTTTCAACAAAGACAACATAAATGATTTTTTACAAGTTTTATAGATGGAAACTTCTTTAGATGCAATGCCATCTCACAAACAACTCAGAAACAACTGTATGATTGATCATAAAACACATGCATTGTTGTTCAAAGAACTGTCTCATGAATAAATTGTACCATAATTGCGAACATAGTGTGAAACAGAAAAAAAAGTTTGTTTGCAACAAAATAATCCTGGTTTGAAGCTTAAACTGGTTGAAAAACAATTGAGCCTACTCCATATGGTCTTCTGCACTGCCAAAATCCAGTGACCTCTTGCGTTGCGACGTTGGAGATTGCGTCGGGCTTGGCGACGACCCATGTGCTTCAATCTTTTTCTCTTTAACCACAATGTAACCATACAACTGAAGTTGTTCTTGTTCTTTCTCCGCCAACTCTCTAGCAAGACCCTCTGTTTCTTGGATTCTCACTTCCTGTAGGAAACCATAGGAATTGTATTAGGAAGAACTTAAAAATGACGTAGCCATAAACTAGATGCATGTAACATGTAAAATTTGAACCTCTGGATCAATGTCACCCTCGGGAAAACAACCCGTAGTTCTATTGTACACAATGTATAGGTGACATGTCTTGCTGCCATTCAGATCAGAAAGCGTTTTTTCTACATCATCTGGTCCTGCAATCAAGAACATTCCTTCTGGCAGCTTCCACGTAGACCCGGGTAAGAAGTAGTACAGTTCTGCTCCCAGTTTGCAACCAAAAGTACCTCTCATTTCACTCATAATGAGATCGTAGGTCACTTTGGCGGGTTCAAAAATTCCGACTTCTGCCGGGTGTTCATCAAAGTATGCTCTCGGGACATGTGACATCTCATCATCCCTACTAACAAAAAAATTCCATGACCAGCACCTAGTATCTCACATCAGAGTTAATACATTCAATGAGTAAAGGGGCAAACATAATTTTTTATGTGCATAGCAACATTGCGGTGTTGTTACCTGCTTTTGTGGAATGTATCCTTCATGTGGAGTGACTGGGGATTGTGCCATCTCAAACCTTCTCACCTTGTTATGTGGAATGTATCCTTCATGTGGTGTGACTGGGGACTCTGCCATCACACGTTTCTTATCCTGCGTATGAAACGTCGACAATGGGTTTACACACAAATTTTAAAAGGTCATACCATATCTTGGCTATGGCATCGTTGGGAGGTACTTACAAGGGGAGAATTGAAGATATGTTGTTGGGGTGGAGTGATGTGGCATTGAACGGGTGACTCTATCGCAATGTCTCGAGTGGATGGCGACTGTGCCGTCTCATGATGCTTAGCCTACATACAATCGCCGACATAAGGTTGCCACAAATTGAAGATGTTTGTATCATAGAATACGTAGGTCCTTAACATATACAATCGGTGCGAGATACTTACAGGGGGAGAAAAATTGAAGACATGTTGTCGGGGTGGCTGTGAGATCGCACGGGCTTCTAACATATGTCCTTCCAAACGGACCTTCTCCAGCATGGCCTTATAATCCATGTCCGACCGCTCCTGTAGCAGCTTGCTGTCCATATCCGAACGTGCCTGCAACACATAGGCATCCATCCTGACTCGCTCTGTCTGTATAATACTGTCCACAAGCTTCCGGTCCTTCTGCAACGTTTGATGCATTTCCTTGTAGCCAAGGAAAAACTTTTTTTCCATGTCCTCACAGTCCCGCTTATACTTTTCTTCAATCTCAAGACGCATCTTCGCCATCTTACGGGAAAACTCCTCACGCTCCTCCTTTATCATCCTGTCCACGTATGAACGTTCTTTTTTGAGTTTCTTTTCTACCTCAGCGCGATCCTTTTGCACCTTCAAGTCGATCTCCTGGCGCGCTTCATGCAAAGACTTGTCGTACTCCGCACGGTTGTTATGCGCCTCTGAGACCATGGTCCCTACAACAACACATATACCCATAGTATGAAAACTGTATCCACAACCTCATCCAACTAATTCCTAACAATACCACCGAGAAAATATATTCATAACCAGTTCGTACGAACAACTACTACAAACTATCAATCAAAAAGCTCTTGCATGACATCATGTACTCCAATTACACCAGAACTACTCAACTATGGCAAAGGCTGTATTTTCTAATCTCTTCGGAAATGACTTCTTGGTCGAATCAATGGAAAAAATAATCAGCACTGCAATCGAAGATGGGAGGAGCCGTGGAGGAGACCTTTTTAATCCGGCGTCGGCGTGGTCGCTTGAGAAGCGATGGCGCGATCCCGGCGATGGCTATGTGAGGAGAAACAAGGTAGATGGGGGTGGTTAGGATAGGGTTGATATGCGGTAGAATGGGAAGGTATATATCCGTGATTGTAGGGTTAATTAGTTATTTTGAAGTAATGCGCTTCGATGCAAGTTTTTTTTAACGAGCACGATCTTTTGGGGGCTTCCAAAACATGTGCACTGACCGCGGGTCCAACCACATATCACAGAAGCCCGAGCCAGAAACTTATTGTTCTCTAAAAAAGGAAGAGCAATAAATTCCTTCCAAGAATTTCCAGAAATAATTGTCAACCCATTTTCGTTGGTAATTACGTGATATGTTTGGCGCAATTAGTGGCTAACTGGTTTTTTTTTGAGGAATAGTGGCTACTTGGTTTGATACATGCCAAATGTTACGTTCAGATTAGTTGCATTATTTCGTTCATTTTTTACCCAAAAAATCTATACAAAGTGTTAATTGGACAATGTGAACAATGTGGCATGTACCCTGAACCCTAACCCCCCCCCCCACACAAAACCGTAAAAACATTCAAAATTTTGCCCCACATGGAAACCATTATGCATGCATTCTCTATGGGGTCATGGGATGCCATGAAGAAAGTTTGGGATTATACACGCAAGTACGATCTCTGACACGCGCATTTCCGGCCTAGCATGTCAACACCCCGAAAGCCCCCTTGAGGTATAGACCGATGTTTTGACCAGTCAGTCTAGAAAACTAGCTTTGTTTGTGCAAGAGATCATGTGTGCCAAAACTGAGGTGATTTGGAGGTGGTAGAAAAAATCATCGCATTCCGGAGGGGCCATTTGGTCTAACTTAAGCCAGTTTTTGAACATACGTGATTTTTTCCACCACCTCCAAATCACCCAAATTTTCTTGTACATGGTGACCCACATGTGCCAAACATGGCTATGAATTTTTTTTTGGAAAAATAATACTTTACAATGCCCCCTTGAGGTATAGACCGATGTTTTGACCAGTCAGTCTAGAGGACATATTTTGTTTCAAACTTGTGTGCAAAATTAGACATTTGACATATGCAAAAATTTGAATACAAATTTAAAAATTTACTTTGGGTATCCTCACATGGTGGAAATGTTTGGTCCAAATATTTTTAATATTTTTAAATTTTAAATTTAATTTATAATTTGAAAATTTAATGATTCAAACTTGTTTGCAAAATTTGACATGTGACATATGCAAAAAATTAGACATGTGACATATGCAAAAAAATTAAATAAATAATAAAAATTGCCAACTTGTTTGCAAAATTTGACATGTGACATATGCAAAAAATTAGACATGTGACATATGCAAAAAAATTAAATAAATAATAAAAAATGCCAGCCTACACCAACAACATTTATATGAAACCCCACGGCCTGCATACGACTAGTAACCCATTGGGCTAGGATGCAGGCCCGCGGTGAATGTATATAAGTTGCCGGTAGGCCCAACGGGGCAGAGAGAGACTGGTTAGGCAATGAGCTGCCTGCTTTAGATAGGAACTTGAGATGATTAGCTCAGGTGGGTTTATAAACCGGTGCGAGCTCCTCTCCGTTGGCGAGGTGGGACTAAACTCCCACCACCCCGAGACAGTGCCTGCCGCGGCTTTGATTTGGGCCTAATTTGGGTGGGCCGTTCCAGGCCGGCCTCACACGCGGTTATCAGCTGGAGAGGGGAAAAATTCCCCATTTCATCTGGCAGATACGAACCCTAGGTCTTTGCTTCTGTTCCCCATTCACTCCGTGTGCTCAAATCTCACATCTGGCATCGCCGGCGATGGGGGACAAGAAGGGAAGGAGGTCGCGGTCGGCAAGTGATTGCCGCTGCGCTCAAGAAAAGTGGGAGGAGGCAGTTGGGAAGTTCTGTCAGGGCGATCTGGAGAAGAGGGCGAATGTGGAGGAGATCTGCAGCTGGTTTCCCAGCTTGCAGATGTTCATCGACCACGGTAGGGGTCTCATCAAAGTGCTTACGGGCAATGAGAAGAAATCGTTGTTTGATCCTGCTCGAGGAGTTGTTCCAGTCCAGGTTTTCCTCTGGGCTATGAACGAAGCGGAGAACTCCCCGGATCGGCGTCAGCGTGCGAGGTGGTACATGTACCGCTCCCGCCGCCGCGCCCCTCCTATTCCAGTGCCAGATCTTGTCGGAGTGTTGCTCGCGGTGCCTGCTCCGGTTGATCAGTCCAATGTTCACTCTAACAGTGATGTGGAGCAAAGAAAGGATGACAGTGATAGTGAAGATGTGGAGCATAGCGAGGATGAGAGTGATAGCGAAGATGTGGAGCAGAGCAAGGATGAGAGCGGGGAAGAGGAGGTTGTTCTGCTGCTGGACGACAGTGCTGGAGAGGAGGAGCAGGATGATGTTGTCCAGGAGCAGCCGGCGGACGTGCAGATTGTGGGTCCAGGGATCCCGCAGCTCGGAGACAGGACCATGCCGAGTGAAGCGGAGACCTACATCCGTATGGGCATTCGTCACTCAGAGCGCATCAGCAAGTTGAAGGACAAGAAAACAGAGTGATGGCATGTCAGTGTCTTCAGTTAGTCTATCTGTGTGAGTCAGTTTGGACCCGTTTGATAGCATACTATGTTCTAAGTTCTTTGAGAATACTTCAGTATTTGAGATTATGTTAGTTTTATTTACAGTGAGCTATTTGGTTGCCCCTAATAAATGTGATTTTAGTACTGCAGTATTGGGAAAACTATAGTTATTTCTATGCATGAAAAATGTAGCCCCTAATAGGATTGTTGATTGATCTATTTTGCAGACAAAGGAGCCACAAAAAAGGTGCTGGAGGTGGGAGCAAGACTGCTAGAGCGAGTAGCAAGTAAAGTGTACACAACGAAGCAGGGGTGGAGAATCAACGTGGCAAGACTGGAAGGATAAAAAAGAAGACTCTACTTCCTGCTGAAGATGTGGCCTTTACTTTGTTGCGATGTTTTAGTAGTTGTTGCTGTTATTTTGCGGTGCTCATGAACTTTGTAAGCCTAGGATGATGGGTTAGGCAGACTGCAGGCCATGCTGGCTTTTGGTTATATAGGTTTATGCTGGCTTGAAGTGGAAATAGAGCATTATTAATGATATATGGATCAGCCAGTTCTTCAACTCTAAGGTTGCGTTAATTTGGTTCTAGATTCAAATACATAGCTTAACCCTGCAAGGTTAGCGATAAAACCCTAGAACAGTGCCCCGACATGACGCAACGTGTGTATTGTGTCCGAATTCGTGCACACCTTGCCTGGGGGACCACATTGGCCATGCCCACATGCTCCCAAAAAGTTGGGGTCATCTCATGCATGCCTCCACATGAACCATGTACAAGCCGGACCATTCGGGTTTGCCGGAGGGCAAGTTTGAAAGAGGTTTTCCTTGCCGGTCCCACCAAATGATCCCAAACTTTATGCACACCCTACCATGACCATGGCATGCATGTGGGAGCAGAATTCATACACCACGGCCTCATTTTTGTTGAAATCCCATTAATAGCCATGTGTATTACATGTAAGTGAGCATGTGTAAAATTTATTAGGTGATTTGAAGGTCAAAACATTAACTTGTCATATATGCAAAAAATGTGTATTGAATGCAAGTGAGCATGTGTATAATTTAGTGTGTGATTTGAAGATCAAAACACATGGCAATATGCCAAAAAAAAGTGCCCACCTACCAGAGTAGGAGAATTCATACACCACGGCCTGCATACGACTAGAAACCCAGCCGTTCATGGGCCAGGATGCAGGCCCGTGGTGCAGAATATCTCTGCTGCTAGTAGGCCCCACGGGGCAGAGGGGCCGAGAGTTAGGCAATGTACTGCCTGCATATGATAGGAGCTTGGGAGGGGAGTCGCAGCCGGGTATATAAACCGGTGCGGCGCTCTCTCGCTTGGCGAGGTGGGACTAAACTCCCACCACCCCACGGCTGTGCGCTGCGCTGTGCCTTGCGCGGCTCTGCCTTGGGCCCAATTCGGGCGGGCTGGCCCAGGGCAGCCTTACCCGCGCACTGATCTGTTTTATATTCTCTTTGTTTTTCACTTCTTAACTCCAAAATTTATTTTCTTGTTTATATTTCTAATATTTAAAATCAAATCTCTTTTTTCTATATTATTTCTAACAGTGTTTACTAAAATTAAAAAAATATGCCAAATTTTGTTGTGTTTTATTTCATTTGTTCGTTCTCGTTTTTGTATTGATAATATTTACGAAATATAAACTAAAATGGTGTGTTTTATTTCAATTCTTCATTCTAATATTTCTTATCTTTATTATATTTGAAATGTTTTTAGTCTGTAAAATAAAATGTTCTGTTTTATTTCACTTCTTCATTCTAATATTTGCTCTCTTCTTTATATTTGAAATATTTTCAAAATGTAAGATAATATGTTATCTTTTATTTCACTTCTTCATTCTAATAGATCTTATCTTTTTTACATTTGAATTGTTTTTTAAAATCCTAGTAAATGCATCGAGTGTCGGAAATCGATGAGAATTGGCATGCATGATGTCCATGGTCATCCCGTTGTGTGAAAAAAAATTGGGGCCATTTGGTTGAGTCCAGAAAAACAGCGTCCTTCGGGCTCCCCCTACGGCAGACCCGAATGATGGTGATTGCACATGTGCTATGTGTTGGCCTGCATGAAATGACACCAAACTTTGGCACCATGTGAGGATGCCCAATGTAGGCCCCCATGCAACATCTGAGCCATTCCTGACACCGAACGAACATTGCGTCACGTCCGGGCAGCGTTTTGGGTTCTTTTCGCCGGCAAAAT
>NC_057814.1:532213849-532268656 GCF_018294505.1 Triticum aestivum
GGGCTCCCCCTACGGCAGACCCGAATGATGGTGATTGCACATGTGCTATGTGCTGGCCTGCATGAAATGACACCAAACTTTGGCACCATGTGAGGATGCCCAATGTAGGCCCCCATGCAACATGTGAGCCATTCCTGACACCGAACGAACGTTGCGTCACGTCCGGGCAACGTTTCGGGTTCTTTTCACCGGCAAAATCCTAGTAAATGCATCGAGTGTCGGAAATCGATGAGAATTGGCATGCATGATGTCCATGGTCATCCCATTGTGTGAAATTTTTTTGGGGCCATTTGGTTGAGTTGAAATAATTATTTGATATCAAAATTTTCTAATATGAAAAAGAAAAGAAAAAAAGTACATGAAACGAGCCCCTCATCGCTCAAAGAGAGGAGCAGCTGCGATTTGTTACACAATTCCCGGATCGGAATCTACAAAAAAAACTCGAGCGTGGGAAGCCTATCCCTTTAATTTAGGAGCACGTACTGCGTCTCCTCAACTAAGGAAGGCAAAGATCACGGGCGTTCTATCCCT
This sequence comes from Triticum aestivum, assembly GCF_018294505.1. Classification (NCBI taxonomy): domain Eukaryota; kingdom Viridiplantae; phylum Streptophyta; class Magnoliopsida; order Poales; family Poaceae; genus Triticum; species Triticum aestivum. The sequence continues at coordinate 532,214,381 of NC_057814.1, forward strand.
GGTGGTTACGACGACCTAGGAGATCCTCCTCCTCCTATTTAGTCTCGGCATCGTCTTTCATGTCGTCTATGACGGCTCCTACCGCCGAGTCGACGACAGCTGCGTCCCTAGCATCGGCCCAACCCCAGCAAGATCGTCGAGAACATCCAGGTCGTCAGCGCGTGCTGGCCGTCGTGGACGAACTGCGTCCACGTTACAACGCCGACAACTTCCATCTTCATCGAGCGATCCAGTATGTTGGCAACCGTACCGCATCCATGATGCTTTTCTTTGTGCGTGTGTTAGATTCGATAGGACTAAGATTAATTAGCGCATAATCTTCGCATTACATCTGTTGGAGTAGATGTTTTTTGTTTGTGCGTGTATTAGATTAGATAGGCCTATGACACTAGATTTGTTTGTGCGTGTATTTGATTAGATAGCCCTACGATTGCAAATTAGTTTCTGCATGTTGTTTGTTGTCTTTCACTTGTAGGTTGGATTGATGAATAAACAACAATTTTTTATCAGTGTTAGTTATAGCATAGTCACTTTAAGTTATAGCAATGCCCTAAGACATGCATGTTGCAACTATGAGACGCCGACTAATATTGTATGTGATGCACGTTTGTTTGATGCATGTTCCAGTATGCATAATTTCGTTTTGTTTTCAATTTACTGTTAATTAGGCACTGTCACCGATTCTTATATCTATTTGTACAGTACCAATTGAAAATAAATGATTAGATAAATTATGTTGCTTTTTATTATGAAACTAATTGGTTAAATAAGTACTTGTTAAACTGTCATTTTATGTGTTGCACGTGTCTCTGCTGAATGTTTCAGTATGAATAAATTATGTTGTATAGTTTTCCATCTACTGTGGGATAGTGTATTCCATTATTATGTTTTATGCAACAATATGTTAGGAAAAAAGTTGATTACATAATTTATGGTACTATAACCAAGTATATTTTTTAACAGGATGGATGAACTCAACGGAGAAATTGTTTGCCCCGTAGAAAAATGGTGCAAACTTATTGCCGGTCTATCTTCCGGTCAACGGGCCGCACTTGCCGAAACACCACTCCGTAGCATGCTTCAGATACCTTCGCTGAAGATGCGTACACTGTTGATCCGGTACATGGTTGAGATATTTGATCCTAGCAAGGGCAGATTCATTGTACAAGACTTGGTTGGCGAAGTGTCTCTCGGTGCCGTGGATGTTGAGTGCATCTTGGCCTTGGAGAACCACGGACTGTCGGCAGAAGGTATTCTCGGTGAGGAAGGTGAGGATGTTAAAGATCGAGTGCCGCCTCAATTCCTGAGCAAGACCACAGGTAACATAGTCATCGATGATCTGATTGTGGACATCACAAAGAATAAATCTGCCGACGACGATTTCCTTCGGAGAGTTGTCCTCGTGTTGCTTGGAACAGTTCTTGCTCCCATGTCGAGCAAGACTATACCAAAGCAATATTACGCATTGGTGGACGATGTGAAGCGTATATCCAAGATTAATTGGAATGCATTCACCCTCCGGGTTCTGCTGGACTGCCTTCGCAACGTGAGGAAAGGCAAACACCTCCGCCAATGGCCGAGAGGGAACTTAGCTCTCCTGCAGGTACACCTTTCAGACTTGTACCATTGCAAAAAAAAATATGATTGCTAATTTACCTGCTGTATAGTACTAATTGTAATTTTTCATATTCATGCAGTACCTGTACTGGGAGAAGGTTCAGCCTCTGGAACGTGAATGCGCATTCAATCCTAGCTTGTCCATGGAACCTCTAATGAGGAATTGGACTGAAGCTGCAGCCTCAAGGAGAGACAAGTTTGATTATGACCAAGGCTGTGGCCGTGGTAACATCAAGGTAATTCATTACGTTGGGTACTTCTTAACTTTTATATAACATAATTAGTTGTATTAATATTTTTATTGATCACATATACTTGTATTTCACATGCAGATTGAAGACAACATAACCAAGGAGTATAGGGCGCATGAGCGCAAAGTACCCGAACCAGAAAAGCCAAAAATGAAGCCCGCCGTTGGTGCGGCAAAGAAGTCCAAGTTAGCCTCAAACGCGGACGAGATGATGAACCTCATCATGAAGCAGTGTATGGATTACATACGCAGCCAAATGAAGGAAATACCAGAACAAGTAGCCGAGGTGACACACCCTTAATTCTATGTTTACAACATTTTTGAAGTTGCAAAACCGTGCCGACATTAATTAATATTTTTTATGTAATGCAGAGATTGTTAGAGAAGTTGAACCAAAATGGTGTGATGTACAAGCCAGCGGCTGCTGCGGCTTCCGGCAACAACGATGCCGACCTAGAAGTGGATTCCTTTGAGAATGGTCTGCCAGAAAAAAAGAATTCGTGTACAAGGATGACTCTGACGGTCTAGAGCCGGTGATTGATTTGACACAGCCTAACGAGCCTGTTGTAAACCAGAACAACGATGATGAGGAAGTATGTTTTCATTTATTTGTCTTCATTTATCTCAATTATGCATCTTCATTTTCGTTAACTGAACCTATCACATTATTTTTTTGTTAACTAGAAAACACCTGCCAAGTTAAATGTTGACAAGACAACGAAGCCTACTGATGAGTGCGGCGCAACACTGGAGAACCCTTGGATTGTAGGTAATTCTCCTCGAGCAGAATCGTCCGACATTGACATTTCTGCAAGTTCTATCGACAGGATGGTGGGTAAGAGCAAGGGGAAAAAGTCTGCAGCAACCGCAAAAGAAGACGATGTTATATCCGGGAAGCGCCGACGGACTGTTCCCAAGAAATTTGAATCCCCCTTTAAACTTGACAAGCCCGACAAGCGAAGCGCTCGCGGTACTAAGCCATCCGGCAACACTACCGCAACTAGAGGTACCGTTAGTAGCTATCTTAGTGCTTAATTTACTACCATTTCATGTACTCACCGTTCGTGACGTTCGTAATTTATCATGCAGCTCTGTTTAGTGGCAATGACATGGAAGGCTCTGTTAAGGACGATTTGACATCGGAACTCATCGATGCTGCTGTTGCGTTTGTGGAGGCAGCTGCTCGGTCTGAGAAGAATATGACAAAAAGAGTTTACTACAATGAACGTGGCACCTCTGTGACTGTGGAGAGTATACGACCGGTACTTGAGCATACATGGCTGGCGGATGACGTAAGATCTATTACCATGTCCTGCTATTTAAGTGCATAATCTAGGTGTCACCTATGAAAATAAAATGTTCTATTATTTTACGCAGATTATCGATGCTTATCAGACACATTTGGCTCTGCGCGTTGGTCATGATCGGCACCTCTGTCCAGCCTGGAGGTCCAAATACCTTGTTGATCGTGCTAAGGCACGAGACAACCCTAAACCGTCGAAATACAACATGGATAGTGCGCTGAGCAGAGCTGGAGCAGTACGTAGGGTTCTGGACGAGTATACCGTTCGTGATAAGGTATGATATGTTCTTACTAGTTCATTAACACTCATTTCAACAAGCATAATTGCATCTGATTACAAATGTGTTCCACATTTCAGTCGTTTATCCCGTTGAACGTCGGCAATACACACTGGATCACCGTGGTGATGCACAACCGCAAGAAAGAATTCCGAGTTTTTGATTCGCTCTATCCTCTCGAGTTCTCTCTCGACACTGTGAAAGCACTGGTACTCTCCCCGACATTGAGCATTCTTCATATGAAATGTCATATGGTTTCTCACTACTACTTTCTTTCAAATAGCGACTAGCAATAGCAATTGATATGGAAGAGGCAAACCGTATTACACCTGGCAAATATCCAGACGTCACTAAGTGGCCTATCATACCTCAGATCGACATGCCACTACAAGAGGACGGGTGAGTTATGGTTCATAATTTTCTACTTACGAAAGACATGTTCGTGTGCACGGTGACTAATGTTTGCATATATATTAGGAACTCTTGTGGCCTTTTTGTGATTGAAGTTATGGAGCATTGGGACGGGGATCGATGGACCGCCGATTTTACCCAGGTAATTTGTCCTCTCTGCTCGTACACTTGTACAATTGTCGTATAATACCAACTTCTATTCATTAAACCTTGTTCTAAAAATTGCAGGGCACGGTTAATGCAAGGAGAAGGCGTCTCATCGCCGAGTTGGTTCTCTCACCTACCAACACGCTCGATTGTGTGAAGAACAAAATCCGCGACATCGCAAAGAAAAGCAAGGCGTGAAGACATCATACATGATTCAAGATTCTAGTTTCAGTCGTTTGTTTTAAGTCCGGAAGCACGTTTCCTGGCATGGACAACTTTGATTTTCTATCATTCATGTAATAAGCACGATACCATGGATTTTGTGTGGATTTTTGGTCGATCACACATACTTGTGTATGTGTAATGCAGTCAGACTATACGTTTCATACCAATAAATTTTTGCTTCCCTTCATTTGTTCTACCTTAATGTTTTTTGCTGCTGTGTTCATTCTTTTCTTCCATGGAAGAGTAATTCATTTCCTTTTTACTTTTGCATATTTTTTAATTTGATTTGGCATTATTCAACAATAAGAAAAAAAGTTGATAAATTCCTTTTTGTTTGCCTGAGAATCAACCTCGGCTGTCGTGCCATCCGGTGTGGGATCCCGCGCCCGAGACAACGACAGATCCGGTCCCAGCGCGGGCGACCCAGTCGACGAGCGCCAGTTGGCGCGGGGGGACGCTCCAGGTCCGGTCCCGCCCGACCGCTCGGTGGAGACAGCCCGCGTGTCGGACGCAGACGGGCCACCCGTGGATCCTGCGGTTGGTGGAGTAGGCAGATCCGCCTGGGATCCCGTGCGCATGATTGCCGCTGGATCTCTCGGGATCGGCGTCCACAGGTGGATCTTCCTCGTGTCTTGCGCCAGACTCCCTTGGCGTTATGTGTTGCTTCAAATCTCGTTGCACAGTTTTTTGCTGCATTTTTGTTAGCCTTTTCCTTTTCTGCATCATGAAGATCAGGATCAGTAGCACCATCAATCACATGATCAACTACTATTTCGCCCCCTTGATCAGTACGATTTAGAGCTCCGGTGGAAGCAAAATAATTTCAGTGCTTAGCCAAGAACCCGCATTAGGATGCAGGTCAAACAAGGGCAAACTATTTCGAAAGTGATATAATTTATTGGTTAATATAATATACTTAGACCTTACACAAATGAACTGGCCACAATGCAGATAGGACTTGATCATTCTGTTCAACAATAAACCACAAAACATACTTAAAATTCATCACAAATCTCCTTCAGCTTCTTGATCTTATCAACGTACCCATGTTTCTGTTTGAGAAAATCTGCAATAATATACTCAAGTTTTTTCTTCTCTTGCTTCAGCTGGTCCCTCTCTCTCATCACTTGGTCTCTCTCTAGCACCACCCGGTCCCGGTCTTTCTCAGCCTTTACCCTCAGGATATGATGTAGATTGGCACAACCATGATCTGCCATCTTATTCTTCTCCAGCTCCTCTTTGAGATCGCTAAGTGACAATCTTGCATTGCCCAACTGCGTGAGAGCATCCTCCTTATCAGCCACCAGTTTAGCAAAGTCCATTTTGAAAAATCTCAGCTCTTCCTCCGTCCTCCTCTTTTCTCCAATTAACATGCATTTTTCTTCAGCATTCTTAATATTCTGTCTCAGCTTCTCGTCATACATGCTCCACAGTTCTCTCAGGCAGAACTTCGTAGCCACTGACCACTCCGGGTCTACCCATTCCACATAGTTACATTTCACTTCTTCCTACAGTATGAAAAAATATGGTCTCAATCATATATTCACAAATGCAATACAATTACATGCAATGCACTAAAAATATGGTCTCAATCATATAAACACAAAATGTAGCATGCAATGATATACATATATATATATGGATCAATTAACTACAAGTATATGCTATTATGTGCTAAAACAAATATTAGACCGTAAAAAAAACATAAATACGGACTTTGTAAATGCACAAATTAATTGAAATGTATGCAATTTTGGGCAGAACAATGGATTACCGCGAAGTAAATCGAGCACGAGGTAATTTAAACATATATTTACAGTACGGAACAACATACCTTCTGACCACAGGCAAGAAAACGTCTGCCAGTGTCCAAGGAATCAAAAGCAACTAGCCTGACGCAAGGTTCTCGATGCAGACAACGAGAAGACAGATCATGAGCAATGCCACTCCATTCGTAGCAAGGGATAGTCGTAGGAAGCTAAACGAAACAACAGAGATAATGCACAAATCAACGCCCTGCGTTAAATACCGGAAATGAAGAACTCTAACCCTAAGCCTAGCACTATTTGGAGATTATATAGTAGGAGCGTACCTGCAGGCTAGTCACGGATTCGCCATCCGAAGAAGAGCTCGACTCGTCGCTCCACGAAACCATGGCATAACGTGACCGGCGGCAAGACGTGGATTGGTGGCGGCGGCGGCGGCGGCGGTTGCAGTGGATAGATAGAACGCGCGTGGAGATCGCGAGGGAAGAACCGCCCCGACCAGGTGGCCAGCGCGGCCCATTTAAACGGGCTGTAATCAAAATAAAATTTGTTAAATGGGCTCGGCAATGGGAGCGGCCGTGTGTCGCGCCGTCTTACGGCATCCGTCACCCCCCCTCCACGTCATCGCGACAAGCGGCCCGAGTTACACTACAAGCCATAAAATGGTGGGTTTTTCTTTTCTTTATAAGGGGAAAATGGTGGGTTTTTGGTACGAAGTCTATACTATAGACCAAAGTGAGCTGGTATCTTCTATATCTAAATGGTGGTGAACCAAAGGAGTGAATTTTTTTTAATTATTACCACACATAATTACATCTTCTATATCTAAACAACTAGCCACCACTAACCTATTTCTCTTAACATGCAAGTTTGCCACCTCGTCATTCAACATGTATGGAGAAAGGTCCACCACAACATGCAAACAAAATATTCCCGCAACAACATATACATGTTACACGTAACCATTTCTCTATGAATATATTGCAAAACATTCCCGCAACAACATGCCAGGTATCGTCTAGTTTTCTAATATAATATAACTACAGTGGACAACACAAAAGATGCCATCATTACAATGGCTAAAATGCTATCCATTTTCCATGATTAAAGTCCCTAGTGACCGCCTCCTGTTTAGTCCACATATGCTACAAGCACTATCTCAAGGTACTGGCCTCTTGCAATAGTATATATCATGTATCATGTATGCAGTAACACATTGTAAACACCTCACTATTAGATCACTGGATTCATCCTAACATAACTTTAGCAACTGTTCTACTCTTCTTCGCCCACCACGCTTCTGCACACGATAACAGGAAAAGTTAATGAATGACAAGTTAAAAACAATTATAACCTACAATGCATACAAAAACTTACTTCTTATTTAGTTTGCATTTCTTGCTGCGTTTAGTGTGCCCTAGCAATTTGCATGCGCCGCACGTGATTCTGATCTCGTCGTACAAAAGTGGCCTACCATTTTTCGACATAGGGCGGTTCTCATCTACCTTAGTTGCACCTTTCGTTGATACTTTAATAGGATCATGAACTTCAACTATGTTGCCTTCACCATCATCTACATATTCAATTGCACAAGTACTAAGATCAGCCGTTTTCTTACTCAAATTTTCCTTTAGCTGATCATACTCATGGCTCTTAGCTATCACGACCTTCAAACTCTCCTGTAACTGATCCCACAAAGTTGGGTGTTTGCATGCTGCATGCATAGCTTCTGAAGCCAACACACTGACCTGGCTATATTTCATTCTTTCAGCTGCTCCAGTCCATCCAAATCCCAACAGATCGCTTGTGCGCCTGGCGGGCAGTCCCAACCTTGCATCTTTCGTGAACCGCACAAGAACTAAACACTTTGGTATTTCAGATATATTCAAGTACTTCAGTACATGGAATATGTGCTTGCAAGGTAGACCCTTTCGAATCATTCTTCTGCAGCTGCACCTTATAGTTTCTGCGGAATTTACTGGAGTGTACTCCACCCAAAAACGGCTCTTCCGGTTATTCTTCCAGGCCACGATGTACTGCTGTGATCCGTCTCCGAGCTTTATTTCTACAATCTCCATGCCACCAATTTTCCTAAGATCAGCTTGCAACATATAGAAGTTTGCTGGAGTGAAGACGTGAGAAGCAGCTATCTCAAGTTCCCTCGAGCTAGTAACTGGCACCGGTAAACTCTGTGAGGCCGTGCAATCATCTCGTGCCTCATTCTCACGGATACGTACAACGGCGTTCTCATAGTGCAAAATCATATCCACCAGGGTCATTTCACCGTCTAGGTGGAGGTGAAGGCATGAGTTTAGACTTTCACTCCTCTGGTTGCTTTTCATGCCAAGCCAAAAACCCTCTGTCAGATAAGCCGCGGCCCACAGTCTCCTCTTCTTATACATCCGTCTCAACCATGTTACTGTTTTTTCCGACTGCCATCTTTTGGAAAACGCGTGCCATCTCTCCTCAAACGTGGCCGTGGACGTGCTGTAGTACAAAAGAGTTCGGAACTCCTTCAAGGACTTGTGACTGAGGTGAATCTTCATATTTTTTTTCTATATGCCACGTACATATACGGTGCCACACGTCTGGCAAGACTTGGCGAATTGCCTTGATCATCGCAGCGTCGGCATCCGTGATAACACTCATAGGCATCTTTTGACACATGGACCTCAAAAAAGTCTCCAGCAGCCACACATATGTCTCTTCGGTCTCGTCCGAAACTATGGCACAAGCAAAAACAGTGGTCTTCCGGTGATTGTTAAGACCAACAAAGGGTATGAATGGCATACCATACTGGTTCATCTTGTACGTGTTGTCAAATACAAGCATGTCGCCGAAGTCCTCGTAGTCATGATGAGACTGGGAGTCACACCAGAACATCCTATTCATATGTCCTTCCTTGTCTAGCTTATACTCGAAAAAGAAGCTAGGATCCCTCTGTTTCCTACTGACCATGATGCCTATGACTGTGGCAGCATCACCTTTTGAAAGCAGCTTCCTCTTCTCCCTGGCGCAAAGGTTGTATATTTCACGCCTGGTAAAACCAACACCGCCATACCATACATGTTTGCTGATGAAGGTATCCATCATGTCGTGAATTCTAATCCCTGCAGCTCCCATGGACAGTATCTCAGCTCTCTGGTACTCTTTGATTTTTCTGTGGGACCAAAGAAAAGGTACCTCGTCCGATCCTGCCAAGATATGGCTATGCTTGTCCTCAAAACTATCAACATACCAAACCCCACGCTTTTGGTCAAGCTTCACGGTCAGGTGCGCTTCACAGTGGCAGCGTGTCTCGGGTCTGAGCCTACGGCTGTGTCCTTCCTCGGTTAGCAACCTGCTGTCACGTTTTCCTTGTCTGAAACAAACAAACCGCCTATAACGCATATGACGTGACTCGGTTTTGCTATACCTGACCCTATTCTTTCTAATGCTGAAACCATTATCTCTAACATAGCTGTTGTAGAAATCATACGCAGCCTCGTGAGACGTAAAAGTCATTTGTATTATCTCCATGAACATATCCCTCTTATCATCTGCACTAGCAGTATCTTGGACATTCTTTTTCCCCTCAACTTCTGTCACCTACACAATCATAACATAGCCATGAAAACAGTTTTCTATGGTATAACATTACTTCCATACAACACTGATTACATACATACCTCACTCATGATGACCGACGATTGCGACTCCCCAGAATCAGATGCAGCTAATGATTCGACATCAAGGCCTGTCTCCGCGTCGGATTCACCGTAATAGTCGTACGCATTATGACATTCGGAAATGAGCTGAAAAATATAACACAAATACATAAGTTCTTATCATATAATATTTCAGGATTAATTCAATTTGCATGCATGCCAACAAAAAATTCCACTTCCATACCTGACTAATGTAATCTTCATTCGAGATCTCCGAGTTGTTTTCCTCACCATCATCATGCTCATTGTTTTCCTGACCATCATCATGTTGATCCATCTATAAATTTTCAAAATATAATATTGTCGGATGCCACCAAAAAATTACAACATGATAATGCCACTCACATTAAGATCTTCCAATACGTTCCCATTCTCTGACCTATCTCCACGACCTGAATTTTCATCATCTGACCAATCTTCTATCCAGTCTTTCATCAGTTCTCCAAACTCCATGTCATACATCATATCAGTTAACTCATCGTCCGCCATTTCCTACAACAATTAATATGTATCATCACATGTGCAAACATTATCAATGCTGACATATACAACACCTAGCGCACGATCACGGATGTTAAATAAACTACACCAACCGGAGAGCGCCCCAACCGAGGGCGTTCAGATCGTGCACACAACCGACGCCAACGACCTCTGATCGGCCATGGATCCTCCCCCCTCTCCACACGAAGCGGCGTTAAGGTACGTCCCACGAATCCAGTACGTGATCACTTTGGATCACGAGAAGCAGCGCTACCCGTGATAACATGCACCGCCGGATTCCTAGCCCACGGCATCAGTCGTGATTATTTTGGATCGCCGGATACCTAGGTAAGCCGCCGCATCAAATAACGGAGCCGTCGTGCACACAACCGACGGCAACCGACGCTAGGTTAACCCTAGAAAGAAGAAACCCACTTTAGCCCGCGTGATCACTGTGTATATCACGACGAGCAGCACTACCAGAACAAGATCTGCGATGGCCTGGACCGCCAGAAAGCTAGGTTGCCCGCCCCGCTAGGTTAACCACTATGACGAAAACAGCGGCAGTTCGTTTGATGCTGCCGCGAGCGAGACAAACGTGGGGAAACGGGATGCGGTACCTGCGAGCGCTGGAGGTTGACGACGGTGCCGCGCGCGCTCTCGGACGAAATCGCCGGCGATAAGATCGCTGCCGCCGATATTCCTACAGAAACTCACCAGAATGATGGAGGAGCTGCATGATTGATTGAGCTGCGTGATTGATGGATCGGCCGTCGTGGGGTCGTGTCATCCTTTTTTTTCGGGATGTCACCGTATACATACGTATGGGTCATACGTGTTATACGGGGCTTGGATATGGGCTACGGGGCTTGGATATGGGCAGCGGCGGGCCGAAGAAAAAATAAATGGCGGGGGTCAAGAATACCCATAGGAAATTGAGTTAGGGGGGTGCACCAGAGCAAGCCTCCTGCTGCATTCTGTGGTTTGTGCGCTGCCGGCGACTAGATTCCACGAGAACCCTTTTCTTTCCCGATCGAATACAGAGAATAACAAATCAAAGTGCACATCTTTAATTTTCTCTCTTCTCTAGCTCCTTCCTTCCTTACCACGCGCGCCGCCGACGCGCGGCCGCGCCAGTGACGCCACCCACATCCCTCAATCGAGCTTGTCTCCAATCAGTGCCACCAGTAGCGGAGCTAGGTTCAGCATACGCCCCAGGCAAGCAGTGTAACTACAGTAAGCTAGAGTGTAATTCTTGCTACAGTGTGTTACAGTTAACAAAGAAATGATCCACCACGCCCCAGGCCAAGGCCCTGGCTGCCTGGGGCCTAGAACCGCCACTGAGTGCCACGGCCGGGATCGTTCGTCGATTACAGCAAGCAAATTGATCGACTCCCCGTTCAACTCCAACCTCACCTGAGACCTCCTTAATTAATTGCACTGGCTCAATACTTCTCGGTCGTTATGTTGAGCGACGGCCGGCGGCAAGCTATCGGCAAGGACGAAAACCGTGACGGCGTCCGAGTGAGAGAGGCCGTTGGCATCCACGTCAACGTGCCACCGCGCGCCATGGGCGTCGGCGGCGAGGTGGACAGGAAGGGCACATCTTTTAATTTGGTGGCATGCATGCGTACGTGCACGTCCAAGGCTCCATCGTCGCGGCGTTCCGAGGTGCGTGCATCAGTGCATGTGGCTGGCGCCTTGCCGCCGGTGTCCGTGGGGAGCACCTCACCTCTTCCGGTGCCACCTACAGTACATACCTAGTCGAGACCACTACGAGCTCCTCTCCTTGGCGACGTGATCGTCCACTCCGGCCGCTCGATTCTTTTTCTTTTTTGATTTGATTGAAGCATCGGCGACTCGATCGATTTCTAGAGACTCGATCATGAATCTCTTTCTTTCTCGTCAACTGCAATCCGGAGCCCTATTCCTCCTCTCTTTCCTCGTCCCTCCCGTACCACGCCACGCCGGTCGCCGGCGAGGGCAGAATCGGCGGGGACAAGGACGTCCGCAGCCGGGGACAACGGCGTAGGCGACATGCATGCCTGCGATATATATATTTTGAAATAAACACATATATTTCACTAGATATATTACAAAAAGTACCCATGTGGTCATCACAATTTACGGTGCATCAAAGACTTCACAAGAAGTAAAGCTAGAATTTCAATTCGGTTGAATCTTATGCCACTCCAAAACGTCACCCACCATCGCCCTCCTCCGCCGCTGAGGCAACGTCGAAGAAAGAAGGGAACTTCCATCATACCAAGATCTAGAGGAGCACATACCAGGATGCTTTTCTAGCCAATGGAACGGACCGCCGGAAGCGATGAGACCGAGACTTTTTGTGGCACGCCGGCCGGGGTTCTTCCCCGTGTCCGATAGATCTCAGCATCGTCAACTTCATTCGACGAGATCGAAGAAAAGGAACGCCGCTGCATTCCGCCATCCACGCACCCCATTGCAAGACATCAAACACGGCAACAACAACCGACACCAACGCCATCCGAGAAAGTGTTGAGCGCCGACCATCAAACACAAATCTTACCGGATCTAAAGACCGCAAGAAGATCAAGCTACCTGCTCCCCGACGCCGTCCATTAGAACGCCACCAAGATGGAGGAAAAGCAAAAGCAGATTATTTTGACCGGCACCGTCTTCATCACTGATGCAGCACATCTGAAAACAAATTATGCCTATCCTAGCTAGCTCTGGCCGTCTATTCACTCTCGATCTCTCGCTTGCGATCGAAGACAAGAAACGCTGCACGTACGTGCATGTTAATTAATTCCGTCACCGGCTGGACTAGCATGCATCCATGCACCGTTTTCTTTTTTCTTCTTATTACGTAGTATATCTTTCTTGATATATTTTCTCCCTAAAGAAACAACTAAGGCACGTACGTACACGGTCAATGCCACCCAAATTAATCAAACGGTATTGCTAAATCTCAGCCAAGTCTCCATCGATTGGGTAACCGTTGAATCTTCACGTGGAGGTTCATGCGAGGCTATGAACGGCCCTCGCAAGATGTCATTCCACTGCCCGCAACATCCATCGCCGTAGGTTGAAATCATGTCGTCTCAACCGTCATACCATCCATCCTCCCCGCTCTCATCACGACTCAAATTGAATTACATCAAATTCGGTCTAATGTTGCTAGTTCGAGAATTTTAAATGTTATTTGCATTACGTTAAGCATTTTGTATTGATTTTAAAGTGCGTAAGCAAAATAGTATAACACATTTCCCAAGCACACCTTAAATTTAGCCTACAACTCATAATCGTAGCAGAATCATTGTTGAGACCCGAATGGAGATTTAGTAATCCGATGTCAATTTTGCATAGTACCTTGAATTGAGATGATACAAAAGGAGCCTTTACAGCTCTTGGCAAGTTGAGAAACTTTCATGCTGGCGACTCTATTCATTTTATGCCTTCTTGATAGCAACATGTCACCAAGATGTCATAACATGACACGCGACCACCAACAACGCGCCATCGTGGCCATGCTGTGCCGGCCATTGCATCGATGACCTAGTGCTTGTGGTGGTGGTCATGTGGCCACCAATCCTCTTGACTGTAGCATGTCATTAACAGAATAATTTGCATGTTTAATTTGATCATTTTACAAGGGCTTGGTCTCTGAATTTATTCTGTGTTATCTTTTGATAAAGAAATGCTGTATTGGATCCTACTTGGACGTTTCTGTTATAATTATACTAACTCATAGGCACAACATAAGTCACTTATTAGCCTATGTAATTAAGCTGGGATAAGAACAGAAATACTATACTTGTGCTGGTTTATTCTACTGCTTACTGACTGAATACATCATAGAGAATTTAGAGCATGAAATTTCTCATGTAAATTTTTTATTTTACTTTAGACATCGAGATAGAGTTCATTGAATTTTTTTGATTCATTGTTCAGTGCACTTGTGTTGGATAACTAAGCCTTGCAAATCACATGGCAGTGTAGCGATTCGTTCTTGTTCAGAATTGTAGTGAAATTTATCGGTTGTACTGTACATGCTTCTTCACTTGATTTAATTGTCTTCCACTTAATCTTTTGCATCTTTCTTTTGTCGTTGCCCATGCATCAACAATGTTTATTTTTGTTCGTGACAATGGATAAAAGTAAACTTATTGAGCTCATTTCTTGTATGATGCAGAATATGCCATGTCTTTGTCCCTTGAAAGCAAGGCCTTGGGCGTGCTTGTCGAGCGACTAGGCCTGTCATTTGCTTGCTAAGTGACAAGAAACATCACTCCTAGCGGCCAGAGGAGCAAGGCCAACACCCCTCTTCGTCAGCCCTTGCCTCGTCTCACGCGATGGGGATGACGAGCTCACTGATGGCTGCTTCCTCCTCCCCTCCCCTCCTCTCCTAGTGGCCGTATGTGGCGAGCTACCTACCCCTCTCCCCCCTCTACGGCCATATCTGAATGGATAGCACTTGGAATTGTACAGATATATGAGCACACATCCCTTTTTGTGCCTGATCTGATTAGTATAGGTTCACAAAGTCCAATTTCTGTATGTACAGATCTGGACAGCACGTGCAATTGTATAGACTATGAATGTGTACAATTGTTCATCATATACAAAAAATTCTGTTAAGTCTAATTAGTTGCTGATGGACATGGACACGTTATTCCGGCCATCGCGCCGATGACCTAGTGTTTATGGTGGTGGTCATCTGGCCATCAATCCTCTTCACTATAGCATGTTTAATTTGGTCATCTTACAAGGGCTTGGTCTATGAATATATTCTGTGTTATGGTTTGTTGAAGAAATGCTTGTACTGGATCCTACTTGGTTGTTTCTGGATTAATTATACTGACTCACAGGCACTAGTTATTAATAAAAGTCACTCCCCCCTTAATAGTTAAGCTGGGATAAGAACAAAAATACTATACTTGGGTTGGTTTATGCTACTGCTTCCTGACCGCATACATCTTAGAGAATTTAGAGCATGAAGTATCTCATGTGCCGATATCTCTCTTTATTTCATTATCATCGAGTGGCATGCACGCTTTGTGCTTGTGCGCCTAGTGTAGCTAATGACACGGTCATGTGTGTCTCAGTCGTGCATAGTGGCAATAGTGTATAATGTCTCTCTGTTTTTCTGTCGTTTAACCGTGCTAGTTACACCTTAATGATGTGCTAGGCTTTGGTCTTGCAAGATTGGCTTTGGACACTGTAACACATGTATAGTTCAGTTGCTGATTAGATGTTATTCGTGAACTCTAGGTAGCCAGTTTTGGTCTTGCAAGATTGGCTTTGGACGCTGTAAACACATCTAACTACGCGGGTTATGGGGACATTTGGGTGAGCAATGTACTGGCAGCGTTAGAAGAATCTATTGTGGTCTTATAGAACCGATGATGACTAAAAATGTTATTTTTTTCTTTCTGTCCTGCAGATACATGGCTCCAGAGTATGCATCGAGTGGCGAAATGACTGAGAAACCTGATGTATTCTCTTGTAGTGTTGTCCACTTAGAGCTTGTTGACTGGTTGAAAGCGTGTTGATGCATCAAGAATATTGGGTGATGAGAGCCTTGTTGAGTGGGTGAGTTATGGTACTGAACTTTTTGCCTGAAACTGTTCCTAGTTTTTTTGTTCACTAGGATAGTGACGCAACACAGACTTGTTTCGTTGGATTAGTTAGTCATTGTAGAGGTTATAAGTTGAAATTTTACGTTAAATGCCGGGAATACAAGTATATATGTTGGAAGTATCACTCTTCATTATCAGGATATGGAGTTACGGTGTCTGTGCATGTGGCATGTCATAGTTGCTACAAGCCTAGACCTGCTGCATGTTGACGTAGCATGATGATTTAACTTGTATAAATTGTATCCTGAAATTTCTTCGACAGAACATTATTTTGGATTCCTATTTCTTCTCTATTGAAATGAACATGTAGTTCCTCCCACATGTTCCTTCATATGCTTTAGTAACTTATGCACAGGCTGTATGGAGCACGGTAGAGTGGTTTCCCTTGGTAAATATAACTTTGTTTTTACTGTGACTAGCAATGATGATACACTATAATCCCAGCTCTATGCAGACTATATGTTTCTTCTGTCATACTTGAAAGAAGATTGGATTCGTTTCTTTTTATGTAATTGTTTAGTGGTAGGCTTGAAGCATGTTGTCTTGTTGGTTTTGCAATGATGATACTATTACCCAGCTCATTATGTGACTTCCCTTTGTGGGTTGTCATGATATGAACTTCCCCTACTCTTTACGTAGTTAATTTAATTAGGGTGGCATGCTTTGATTCCATGTTGACACCTGTAGGCTCCATGGTTTCTTAAATCAATTGATGTGCAATTTTCAACCTTTGTAGTATTATATCTATGTTATTCATGCAGTTTCCACAATAAAATTGCACCGATCTTAGTTTGTGCATGCCCATCAGTTGTAAGCAAGAGCTTTGGCTTGATAATGCTTCAGTATTAAAGATGTTGCCCTTGAGAAACTCACATCGAACATTCAACTCCTAGCTACTTCATATTACTGCTTTGTGTGCCCAATGTGTACGTGTATGAGAAATACGCCAACAAGAGCGAACATCATCCATAGTTACAGAACTATGTAGGGGACAAAAGAGTTAAATTTAACTGGTGTCAGATTTTTCATGATATCGTTCTTTTTTGAGTTGGTGGCTTATTCACTAACTAGCTTTCCAAGCATTGTTGGACTATCTGGTAACTGCTAACTGAATATATGGATATCCTGTTATTTGTATTGTCCATGTCGCTCAAGCTTATGCTTGTGCTTTGGATTCATATTATTATTGCCATTCTTGAAAAATTGCATGTTGTCTTCTTGAATGGGTTACTGAGTGGTTCATAGTGTTTATCTACCCTAAACGTTTTCACACTTATATATTTTGTTTGCTTTGTGTTGTGGTATGTTCATTAGAGAGAGACCTGTTGTTTCTTTGAATATCACAGGAGATGATAGGCAAGTCACAGGCCGAGGGAGGGAAGTTGATGCACCACATGTAGTCCTTGGGTTGTCAAGCTGAAAGAAGTGGGAGACTGCGATGATCTGGCATCCCTGTTTGGCTACTATGATTCGGTGGACTCACAGCGCGATGATAGTGGTTTGGCTGCAACTGTGGCTGTGGTGTCCGCTATTTCCTTGGTTTTGGTGAGTCCCTGACCCCTCCCTCCTCTATCTCTCTCCCTGTTTAGGTATATGACTCCATTTCTTTATTAAGAAATTTCCTGCTGCCTATGCATGGTTATGAATGATTGCTTCCTGCCTCAAAATATGTCGCACCTTCGGCTCAACTACAATTTATGTCGCACCTTTCTGATTCTTCGATGTTTCTGTGCTGGTTAGGACCTTGTGCTACTTGGGTTTGCTATTATGGTTTGGTAAATATTTAGGATCTTGACATGCTACTGTATATGGTGTAGAAGTTGATATGAAATGACATATCTTTTTATCACACTTTCTCTAGTTTTTGGAAATGGCCCATGTCTAAATTTGAGAGGATCCCTATGTAGTTTTGAACCTTTGTAGCATTATATCTATGGTGTTCATACAGTTTCCATGATAAACTTCCACCGATCTTAGTTTGGACCTCTATATGAGGACATGCCCATCAGTTGTACACAAGAGCTTTGGAAGCTTGATGCTTCAATAGCAAAGATGTAGCCCTTGAGAAATTCACGCCGACGATTCAACTCCTGGCTCTTTCATATTACTGCTTTATGAGAAGTACACCAACATGAGTGAACATCATCCATAGTTAAAGAACTTTGTAGGGGACAATAAGGGTTATATTTAACTTGTGTCAGATTATCTCATGATTTATCCCATGCTGTCGTTCTTTTTGTCTTGATGGCTTATTCACTAACTAGCTTTGTAAGCATTGTTCGGCTATCTGGTAACTGCTAATGGAAGACTATCTGGATACCCTGTGATTTGTATTGTTTGTGTCGTTCAAGCTTTTCCTTGTGCATTGGATTTCATATTATTAATAGTCCATTTTCTTGTAAAATTGCATGTTGTCTTCTTGAATGGGTTCCTGAGTGGTGAGTATTGTTTATCGACCATGCACATTTTTACACTTATATTTTGTTTTTTTGTGTGGTATGTTCATTAGAGAGAGACCTGACTTGGTGTTTCTTTGAATATCATAGGAGATGATGGCTAAAGGGGGCAAGTCACAGGCTGATGGAGTGAAGTTGATACGCCACATGTAGTCCTTGGGTTGTCAAGCTGAAGGAAGGAGAAGACTGTGCGATGATCTGGCATCCCTGACGATTTGGTGGACTTGCAGCGCTATGATAGTGGTTTGGCTGCAACCATGGCGTTGGTGTCCACCCTTTCCTCGGTTTTGGTTAGTCCCTGACCCCCCTCTATCTACTACTCCCTCCGTTCCTAAATATAAGTCTTTCTAGAGATTCCAACAAGTGACTAGATACGGAGCAAAATGAGTGAATCTACACTCTAAAATATGTCTACATACATCCGTATGTTGTTGTCCATTTGAAATGTCTAAAAAGACTTATATTTAGGAACGGAGGGAGTACATGTGATCTGAGATGACCTGGCCATTGAGCTTGGCTTGATGGTCATAGTCTGCTTCCATTCATTCTTCTCTTTGCGGAGTCTTCATTGTCGGCAAAATGGTACTCTTGACGAAGTGCATTATGCAATTGGTTTCCCTGATCATCATCATTTTGAAATAGAAGAGGCGGAGTACATGAGTAGGTATGTGTGTGAAAACGGAACAGGTGTGAGATCTAGTCCAGGTAGCTAGCTAGCTGCAAGACCACCTACTCCTGAACCCGAACCAAGCAAATTGCAAATTAAGGTTCAGTTTCAAAAACACAGGAATCTGAGCAGTAGTACGAGCAGTATAGTTGGTGGAACCGTTTGTGTTTGGTCACCTAATTTAGTTAAAGCTCATGCTTAATCTAATCCCTAAATGAGATTGTTAATTAGACAGACTGTAATTGGCATCTGTACTGTGTGTTGTTGGACATGAACTTGTTACATTAGTGTAGTAGCTATTTTTGGTCCTCTATAAATCATGCTATTGCGCTGGGCTGTGCTGGTTGGTTTCTAGATTTTGATCAAGAACTGTGGTATTCTGACATGGTTGTTTCTAGTTGATATTGTGTACTAGACTAGATGATATTCTAACCAAGGAATGTGCAATGTAGGTGCTATGCAATGTGTATTTTCATTCTTAGATGATGATGGATGCTTGTCCTCTTCTTGAGTGGGTTCCAGAACATAGCGTTTGTTTGTTGTTCTTGTTTGGTCAAAATGTGCTCCTGCCTACTACATGGTATCTGAGGCATAATTCTTTTACCTAGTAGAGGACATTTTTTTAGCACAAAGGGATCGTTTTAAGTATGTAGCAATTATATTGGCCCTCCTAATTTAAGTTTCTGAGATGATTTTGCTTCATTTGTTTCGCTTTTGTGTTTTTAATACATCTTGTCTCAGTGAAGAGCTCTAGACCATAGGAAGTGTCGTATGACACTGTACAACAGCTCTTCTCTGCAGCTGCAAGTGTCCATCCTTACATGATAGCCTCTGTGGTTTGGTCTTGGATGGAAATACCCATTTGCACATGCTTGTTCAGCCGTGTGGTTGATTTTAAACGGGTCTCTGAGTGGTTTTATTGCAGGTGCTTTCTATTCTATTTCTCTTAACTAGATTTTTGTCAACAATTTCTTTATTTGCTTGGGCCTGAGACTAGCCACAATGGGTAGTAACATAGAGTAGTAACATGCCCATGTTACTACTCTATGTTACTACCTCTATAGTGGGAGTAACATATGTGTGGTAACATGCAACACTTCATTTATTAGGCTATAGACTCATCTTGCCTTGATATGTGTGATGTTACTCATACTAGTAGTAACTAGCTATGTTACCACATCTCTCTCTTTCTTCATTTATTGCTTGCCACATCATCTATTTTATCTAGATATATGTGATGTTACTACCTATGTTACTCCCATTGTGGGTAGTCTGATGCCAAGTCTCCGGTAGCCTTGACTGGAGATGCTACATTGTGTCGAGAGAGAATCTTGGACGTTTCACATTTGATAGGAACATGTGGCTATTATTCAGTCGGTACACTGAGCCGTTTTTGTGATTGGAACTTCCTGCTTGGCATACTTAGTTGTAGTATAGTATTTGTTGTAGTTGATTTGAAATTTGGGAACTCAATGACGATGATGATAAAACTAAGGCTTGTTTCTCAAAACATTCGCAGTTGTCGCCTAAGAGTTTTGCCTAAGAGTTTTTGCCCTGCCAGGCTTGAGAGCTAATGTTGCTAATTCCTTCCTTGAATGTCTGAGCGATGTTAATTTCCCCAGTTTAACCATGCTTTTTAATCTCGGAAAAATAATACCATAACAAGGTGTCTCTTTTGGTAAATAATTCACTCAGTGCACTAGGAACCTACCATGTATTGGCGGCCCATTTAACACATCCCTTCTTTGTATACATATATTGTGCATTCTGAAACTTGTTATCTGCATCATCCAGATGGAAGCGGCTCGATTGAGAATGCCATGCCAGGAAGGAGATCACCATGCTGTTCCCTGAGGGTCACAACTGTATCTATAATGCCTAAGGCGTTCTCTTCTCCAGAACAGAGGAGGGTCCCAGAGAGGTCAGAACCTCATGCCTCTCTCTGTTTGCATTGCTCTGCTTTGCTTCCAGATGGAATCACCAGCTATACCTTACAGTCTTAACCTGACATCATTTTAATTACTTGTGCTGACAAACTGAACATGGTACTTCTGCCATCATAATTTCATGCTAGCCTGTTAGTATACCTGCTGTCTAGTTGGCGGCACTGATGCATCATGTCAGAAATAATTAAAGAACACTCCTAGACTCTACTGGAATTGACCATCTTCTTTGGGCGAGGCACAGGTGCAAGATACAATTGGGATCCAGTTCTGGGCTCGCAGGCATAAGCGAGAGCTAGGAGGATAACTTAGCAGGCATGCATGAGACCTCCAATCTATGTGTGTTTGATTTAGTTTGTCTCATTTATTGTCCGCCATGTTGGTGTGTCTGAAACGTATGATCAAAGGTAGATATATCTTTTGATTCTTTGTCTGTGTTGAACTGAGCCTAGTACTCGATGTTGATGAAGGATGTGTGGCCAGGACCATCGTGCGCTGAGACTGGCTGTTTAGTGCATGTTGATTTGTACCACTATATTTGCTGCTTTATCGTTGCGTATAGGGCTGCTCCAGGCTTTTTGTATGCTCTACATGTTTGTTTATTACTTCATTTTTAATAGGGAGGCTTTTATCTTCTGCAAGTGTTACGGTGGTGACTGGCCTTTATAGAAATGCTTGTTGATCGGTGTCATAGTTTCCACAATTGTTGTTTAAGTTCTAGCATTCATTCTAATATTTTCTATGAAAGAAGTGGTAATCTTTCCTGCATTCCTCTGATACATTGCTTTTGGAACTACTAACTTTTTGCGTGGAATGCTTTTGGAGCTACTTGTGCACTACTCTCATCTATTTGTTTTATTTCCACAGGTAGTGTGGAGTTTGATGGTGATCCTGCTGTGTTTGCTACTTTGGTGGCAGGCTATGTGACCAGTTTGTCAAGATGATGCTGTTGTGGCGCATGCAACACTTGGTTTCTGACTTGGGTTGGCGTTGGCCGACTATTGGTTGAACATGAATGTCTATTTGCCATTCTGAATGTTAGCTCAGCTCAGTATGTATGTAACTGGTATTGCTTGGCTGTGTATTCTCCAGTTTGATGGCGATCCGTCTCCAGTTTGTCAAAGATAATGGTGTTGTTGCAGCGCTGCCAAAATGTCGAGCTGCTACCAGTTTGGGTGGTGGTGGAATGTTGTAAACCGTAGAGTTGGTTTGTCATTTGGTAGTAGTTGTAAACTTTGGATTGTACCAGCAGCAGATTGGCTCTGTTGAATCCTTGCTTCCCATGAAATATGAATGAATGTCTGCTTCATGAATGTTGTTAGCTCGTTGGTTCATTTCAGTATATAATAAGTAGTGCAAACTAACTGGTGGTATTTGCTGGTTGTCTGTCGTGTCTTTTGAAACCAACCAAAATACCCATAGGTGGCCTATCTAGTCCCCTGCAAAGCAAAATGCTACTGCAATCCTCAAAGCCACGTTTGAACAGAACAAGCAACTGGCAGTTGTTCATCAACTTAATATGTATGCATCTCTTTTCAGGATTTTAGCTGTTTTCAAACTTGCCACTAGAAACTGGAGCCATGTTAACCTGGTCATGGTGTTTACTGTTATGAAAAGCACATATCAGGTAGTATAATATACTCCCTCTCTCTCACTTTATAAAACGTGCGCGTACCTCTAGGTTATCAATTTGACCAACTTAATAGAGGTCATATATTACAAATAACATACCATTATAAACTTCAGATGTTCTACTTTCAAACGGTATAATTTCTGTGTTATATAGTTTTTATTACGATGAAAAAATGGCAACCTAGGTATACACGCGGGACTTGCAAACTGAAACGGAGGGACTAAGACTACCTACAGTGGGAGTAACATAAGTAGTACCATCACACATATCTAGATAAAATAGATGGTGTGGCAAGCAATAAATGAAGAAAGAGAGGCATGTAGTAACATAGCTAGGTTACTACTAATATGAGTAACATCACACATATCAAGGCAAGATGAGTCTATAGCATAATAAATGAAGTATTGCATATTACCACACATATGTTACTCCCCACTATAGAGGTAGTAACATAGAGTAGTAACATGAGCATATGAGCATGTTACTACTCTATGTTACTGCCCATTATGGCTAGTCTAATACGAGTCTTACATGAGCAAATGTGAAAGGAAGAAAAACCTAGCTAATAAATCGGAATTAGTGTAAAAGCCCCTATGGATTGGAAACAACCTGGCGTTATTTTAGGCAGTACCGGTACTAATTAGGAAACATGTGGGTCCTCCGACCTGATCGAATCGTTTTCCTCCTCGAAATAAAGCACTCAATCAATCCTTCCCAAAACCAAGCATGGGGTGCGCGTGCGGGGGTGCGCGTGCGACTTATTAGCTAGAAATATTCATTCTTCCGCGCGCGGGGTGCGCGTGCGACTTAGGACTTGAGACGATGTTTTCCTTGGTTAGTCGTCGCTGGTGAGGTTTGATGGACAAGCTCGCTACTGTCCGCGTACTTTTCTACATCCGTGCTTCACGACGCCTTCCTACCACCGTCCATAGACTTAGGAGTGATCGAAGTCACCGAAAATTCTCTATAATGAACAAAGTCACGCTACTACCGAGCTTAACGAGTAGCTCACGAAACTCGCAAGCTCGATCATTTAACTCGTTAGTGTTAACGAGCAAAAATTGCTGCTTGGCTCGGTTCATTAAGAAAACGAGCCGAGCTCAAACGAGTCGAGCAGCTGAGCACTCATTAGACTCACCTAGCTTCGAGCTTTTTGTCCAGCCCTACCCGAGACGGTCGGTCAGGCACGCTGCTCACCCAAGGAAATGTGTGTTTTGTGTTTTCATTGACATGTGGGACATCACGTGAGCAAACCGACGATAGGCAGATTCCCTCGTCTGTCACGCGTCGGCTGAGTTATTATAAGAGGGAGAGTAGGCTGCTCAGAAGAAAAAGAAAGAGAGGAGGTAGAAGAGATAAAGGGCCGAGTTTAGATATACACACAATCCAAGAAATTGATGAGAGCGTAAGTGGGTCATATGTTAATATAGTTCTACATCCGTCCTTATATGTTGACCCCTTTTGTATTTCATGTCAAATTTTGACCATATATTTAACTAACAAAATGTGTCACCAAAAATTATATCGTTGAATTTGTATTTGAACATAGGTTTCCATGGTATAGGTTTTTATGACATGCATTCACATTATATTATTTAAATATATGAAAACACTAACGCCCACACATGTGGGCGTTAGACAACTCACCCACACGTCTCCATCGTCGTCCAGCGCCTTTTGCACGAATCTTGGCATGAAAATGCTGATTTTGTATGTCACGTAGGACAACTCGTGCCACGCACCACTTCTGTTCCCCATCTCCCACGACTGCCCATTCTCCCACTCTCCCACACCCAAGCTGTCATTTGCCATGTTTTTGAATGGTACATGGCAACTGCCCTATTTGTGATTGTAAGCAGATAGCAACTCTCTTTTTACCCCGAACATGTTATTGTTGCCACGTCTGTTTGTAGCGCTACATGGCAACTGTCTAGTGTTAGTAGGTGGCAACTCCTAAAGATACCACCATCGCCCACATGCCCGTCTCCTTTCCCACACACGAAAAGCTATCAGTTGCCATGTATTTTGCAGGGTACATGGCAACTGCCCTAGCGTGCTTATAAGCAGATGACAACTCTCTTTTTACCCGAAACATGTTTTTGCCATGTTTTTTGTGCTACATGGCAACTGTTCAGTGTTAGTAGGTGGCAACTCCTAAAGTTTTTCAAATCATGGTAACTGTAGTAGACCAGACCATACATGGCAACAGCTGCAGTTGCCCAAAAATGGCATCCGGCACTTGACCTAAGATGGCAACTGCAGTTGAGCAACCATGGCAACTGTAGTTGTCCGACATGGCAACTGTAGTTCAGCAACATGGCAACTGCAGTTCAGCAACATGGCAACCGAAAAGGTCCGGACCATGGCAATCGCGGCGCGACGCGTGGTTACTGACACACGGGGCGTGTGGCTCGCAGGCGGGGAGGGGCGACGGCCGAGACGGGTCGTGCGGGCCGCGCGCTCGCTCGCCCGGACGTGCTCGTGCGGAGCGATCGCGCTGCACCGGACGTGTGGGCTATGGCTGCGCGCGCCCGCACGAGGTCGTGCGGGCGGGGTCGTCTCCGTGCAACACAGGGCGTGCGGCACAACCATCCGATACACTACACGTGTGGCAGTTATCGGCCTCCTAAATATATAGTCAAAATTTGACACTAAATACGAAATACGAAGGGAACAATCAATCAGACAGAGGTAGTACTATGGGCGAACCGCCTCACCTTTCTTTCGACCGCGCCGCTATTCGACTCGCGCGCTCCCGAAAATTCCCCGCCTCACTCGCGCCCTTCCTCCCGCCATGAGCACCTCGTCCGGCCGCCGCTCCTCGCCGCCGGCCTCCTCCTCTGGCCAGAAGCGGGCGAGGGGCGACGACGATCCCGGCACGTCGCTTGTTTCCACCTCCGCCTCCGCCCCCGCCCCGGCCCAGGACCCTCGCCGCGCCTTCGCCTCCTCCCTGTTCGCCGATTTCGGGAGCTACATGTCCGCGAAGAACAGCAAGCTCTCCGCGCAGTTCGACCCCGACTCCGACGCCTCCACCTCCTCCGCGGCGCCCGGCGCCCTGTTCGCGGGCGTCTCCATCTTCGTCGACGGCTTCGCCGTCCCCTCTAGCCGCCGGCTCATACTGCGGTCGTGTGATTCCGTCGGATTTTGTTGTAGCTTCATCGGTGGAGGCTATGTCGATTTCTTCCAATCTTATTATTGTTTGGGGATTGGCAGGAGCTGAAGGAGATTATGCTGAACAACGCTACTTCTCGAGGCACACGGTGACGCACATCATCTGTACACACCTCCGGGAGAGCAAAATGCGGAATATGAGGTAGTAATACAAATGGAGGCGAGTGAAAAAAATTTCTGTGTGTGTTGTCCTTGATATGGTTTCTGCTTAATCCAGAGCATTCAGCAAGGGTCTTCCTGTTGTCAAGCCGGGGTGGGTGGTGGATTCCCTTGCAGAGAACCGGCTCCTTAGCTGTACTTTCTTTCCCCCTTCCATTTTTGTAACAAGCCTGTTAGCGCTGAATGATTTGCTTCATTATTGCAGCTTTTCCTTAGTGTTTAGTTAAACCATGTTGCTAGTTTTTGTTGTTGTATAATAATAGGTTTGGTTGAGTTGTGAGTTGCATCAGTGTATGCTGAGCTCAAACATTGCTTGGGATGAAATACAGGGTACTTTGCTAAATCATTAATATTATTTTGCTGCAATGAACAAACTATTCTTGGAAAACGTCGTTTATTCACTAGAAGTCCACAGGCATGTTAAATGGTTATGATCTACAGTTATGCCAAGTTACTTTTGTGCACATGTTTCCTCAGCTGTGATGCAATTAGTAAGATCATTTTCTCCAAATTTTAAATATATGAAATGTAGCCATATTTATCAATAAATAGCAGGTGCTAGCACAATGGGCAAACTTTTTTAATTGAGCACAATGTTAATTATTATGGAAATATTCAATTCTTTGCTTATTCCCCCCTACGATAATTTTATTTATTCTCATTGAAGGTGCTTATATTTAATTCAGTAGAGCACATGTATAGCCTGTGAAGTTTTTTTATGGCACCTATAGTTTTTATGCACTTATATTACTTCATTTGTTCTTATACATATGTTTCTGTTTTCTTATTTTCACTTAGGGGTTCCATACCAAATAAGTCAGCATAATTCTTCAAGCCGAAAGCAGATGAAGCTTTCTGCTTTCTTTTTTGAGAAACAAAATGGAATGCGGCGTCAGGGCAATCAAAATGGTGAAAACAAAGACCTTGAGTTCTTGAAGGGCAGCTTCGAAGGGCTCAAGGGATACGCTGTGGGCCGGATGACCAAGAGTCGTCGCGGCAAGCTCTACATCGACGATGCAAACTGGGGCCCCGACGCCGGCTCAATTGAGTACGGGTACCGGGTCCCCTTCGGCGGAATTCATGTTTTCATTGGCACGGTTGGTGAGCCGGGCCCTGAGCCGGATCTCTGCGCTGATCTCATCGAGACGGCTCAGCGTGCACGACCCGCCCGGGCCCGGCCTGCCTTAAGGCGCGCGTTTGTGGGATGTATCCATGGAGGGCCCTCTGATCTATCTGGGCCTGGTGATGAGGCGGCCGCTGGCTCTGACGGCGAGTCGGCCACCGATGAGTCAAACTTGTTGTATCAACTTCAAGATGGGAGGCTCATGGGTTGTTTCGATGGTGACAGTATTCCGGACCCGTTTGAGCCGCTAAGTCAGGTTGGAGTCTTTATGGCTGGCGCACAGCCTGTTCAGAACCCCGCTGCCGGAGCGGGAAACCCGGTGCCTTCTCCGGCTCAGGTACTGATGGATCTCACGGACAAGATGACGGCCCTGTTAACCGCCACGGTTGACCCGGCGGATCAAGCTCAGCATGATGCGAAAGTGGCACAGTTAAAATTGGATCTAGTGAAAGCTAAGGAGGAGCTTGCAGCGGAAGGGATCAGGATGGCTGCAGAGAGGGCGGCTCTCGATGCCCAAAATCAGCTAATCCAAGCGCAGTCCTTCCAACTCACGATGGATCAGAACGCGTCCAATGAGGTCATGAGAAGGAGGCATCAAAAGACCCAATCTCGACTCCCTCCGGTTTACCATCCACGCAACCTTTTCAACACGCCAGCTGCAGGGTCTAGTAACCCGCCAGGGGTCATAGTGCCCGGGTCTGGAGCCCCTATTCAGCCACGAGTAATGGGGCCTCCCCAGGTGCCCCCTGCCCCGCCTCAGTACGTGCCAATACCCCCGGGTCATTATAATAACCCGCTGGAGAACATGGTCGCTGCGGCAGCACGGCTGGCGGCTCTCCCAGTTGACGGCGACTCTCCGACGGCTATTGAAACCCGCCGGGTCAGGGAACTCCTTCAGACAGCTCTGGCGCAGCAAGAGGCGTACTCCTACAGCCGGGACAGGATCCACTCGACCCCTCGTCCAGGCCAGAGCCCGAGTTACAGCCGGCACATGGTCTCAGCAACCGGCTCAAGTAACGTCCGACGCCATGACCCGCCCCCTGGCCACGGCCCGGCTCATAATGGAGCCTTTCACGCAGCAGACCAGGACAGAGCGCGGCAAGAGGCGGAGCAAGTGCCTCAATTGACGGCTTACCAGATCCCCCGGCTTATCCGACGACTTCCGTCGACGTAGGCATCCCTACCAGGACCGGGGGTGTCCCTTGTTTAGTGCCAACTATTCGTAATGAACGTCTACCTAAGGACTAGGAAGGTGCCTAATTACACAGCTGACTTACAACCCGCAGCCTGGATCGAGAGTTACGAGATGGCCATGGAACTACTGGGGGTCAGTGAGGCGGCAATGGCCAAGTACTTCACCATGATGTTGGATGGGACTGCCCGCACTTGGTTGAAAGGGCTACCACCGAACTCCATCGGGTCTTGGGCTGAGCTGAAAGCCCGGTTCATCCAAAACTTCAAGGATACCTGCAGACAGTCGATGTCAATTGTGGATTTGACTAACTGTAAGCAGCAGGAGGGTGAATCCACGACGCATTGGGTTCGCCGGGTCAAGGAGATCATACATTCGTCAGATAAGATGGATGCCGGCTCTGCAGTCTTAATGCTGGAACAGAATTGTCGTTTCGTGCCCCTGAAGATGAAACTCGGGCGGCTTAAGCGCGACTGCAGTGATATGGGTACACTAATGGCGGCTCTTGTTAAGTACGCCGATTCTGATGGTACCAAGGATCCCCCTTCAGATGATGAAAGGGCAGGGAAGGGAAAGAAGAACGGCAACGGCAAGGGTCTTCAGCATAACCCGGGGAACCAAGGAGGAGGCAAGCGCAGAGCCGACGGCAGCCTAGAGTTTGTGGCCAACGCCAGCTCACAAGGGAATAACCACGACGTAAGGGGAGGCCCCCTCCCCGAGGCGGCGGGTCAGGTCCGACGCTGGAGCAGCTGTTGAATGAGCCTTGTCCAAGGCATGGCTCTAGAGAGAAGCCAGCGACTTATCTGTGGAAAGATTGTGCAATCATGAAGGCCTTTAAGAATTACAATGGCCCGGGCGGCGGCTCAAATTCCGGTCCTCAGAACGGTCAAGGGGGCTTTAATCAACAGTCTGGCCAGGGTCATCAACAGCAGCAGGGGGTTATCAGACCAATCCAAAGCAGCTTAGCGGTGGACAGTATCATGTGTTTACCACTAGTTTGTGCAAGCGAGATCAGAAGCTTCACAAGAGGGCTGTGAATGCTGTTGAGCCGGCGGTTCCACGCTACTTGCGGTGGTCTGAGCAGCCTATAGTGTGGAGCAGGGAGGATCACCCTCCACGGGTGGATAATCCGGGTCACTTGGCCCTGGTGGTGGCTCCTCAGGTGGGAGGATATAAGTTCACTAAGGTGCTCATGGATGGAGGCAGCAGCATCAACATCCTCTATTATGAGACATTCCGTCGTATGGGGTTGATTGATAAGAACCTCAGCCAGTCCAACACTATTTTCCACGGGGTGGTACCTGGTAAGTCGGCTTATCCAGTCGGCAAGATTGAGTTGGAAGTGGCCTTTGGAGATGAGAACAACTACAGGGTGGAGAAATTGACCTTTGAGGTGGTCAAGATAAGAAGTCCATACCATGCTATATTTGGACGGCCGGCTTACGCCAAGTTCATGGCACAGCCATGTTATGTATACTTACAGCTCAAGATGCCGGGTCATA
The DNA here is from genome assembly GCF_018294505.1 of Triticum aestivum. NCBI lineage: Eukaryota > Viridiplantae > Streptophyta > Magnoliopsida > Poales > Poaceae > Triticum > Triticum aestivum. The sequence continues at coordinate 532,244,032 of NC_057814.1, forward strand.
ATGGGACCATTACGGTTCACGACAGCCGGAAAGTGGCTCTGGAGTGTGAGGAAGGCGATGCAGCTTATGCAGAATCTGTTTGTGCAACAGAGGAGTTGAAGTTTTACAAAAACAACGTTGACCCAACAGATATGACCTCTCTGAAGAAGCCGACTACGGAGAATGAGCCGGCGATGAAATTTAAGTCAGCTGATGAGACTAAACTTGTAGATTTCGTTCCAGGAGACTCATCTCAGCAATTTAGCATCAGTGCCAATCTGGATCCAAAATAGGAAGGCGCGCTCATCGAGTTCATCCGTGAGAATAGGGACATCTTCGCATGGAAACCTTCTGACATGCCAGGTGTACCTAGAGAGCTCGCTGAGCACACTCTCAATGTTGATCTGAATTTTAAGCCGGTCAGGCAGTTTCTTCGGCGGTTTAATGAAGAGAGGCGGAAAGCTATTGGTGAAGAGGTGGCCCGGCTCTTGGCGGCCGGGTTTATTGTTGAAGTCTTTCACCCAGAGTGGTTGGCTAACCCGGTGCTCGTACTCAAGAAGAACGGCACCTGGCGGATGTGTGTGGACTACACGGACTTAAACAAGGCATGTCCGGCTGATCCTTTTGCCCTCCCCCGTATTGATCAGATCATTGATGGTACGGCAGGTTGTGCACGCTTAAGTTTCTTGGATGCTTATTCTGGATATCATCATATTAAGATGGCAGTTAAGGACCAGGAGAAGACGGCGTTCATCACTCCCTTTGGAGCCTTCTGCTATGTGTCTATGCCCTTTGGACTCAAGTGTGCACAGGCGACTTACCAGCGTTGTGTACAGAACTGTCTTCATAAACAGATTGGGCGCAATGTTCACGCCTATGTGGACGATATTGTGGTTAAGTCCATAAAAGAGGAAACCCTGATAGATGATTTAAGGGAGACCTTTGATAACCTCCGGATCTACAAGATGATGCTTAACCCGGCCAAGTGTGTTTTTGGTGTTCCTGCAGGCAAACTCTTGGGTTTTTTGGTTTCTGACAGAGGCATTGAAGCTAACCCGGAGAAGATCAAGGCCATCACCTCCCTGGCTAAGCAGGCGTGTATAAATGACGTTCAGCGCTTGGCGGGTCGCATCGCTGCTTTAAGCCGGTTTATAAGCCGTTTGGGTGAGAAAGCCATGCCATTATATCAGTTGATGAAGAAAACTGATAACTTTGTCTGGAATGATGCGGCTAATACTGCCTTTGAGGATTTGAAAAAGCAGCTGGCAGAGCCCCCAGTCCTTGCTGCTCCGGTTGATAAGGAGCCCTTGTTACTGTACGTGGCGGCAAACACACGAGCCGTCAGTGTGGCTATGGTGGTGGAGCGCAAGGAGGAGGGCAAGGAGCATCCGGTTCAGCGGCCGGTTTATTATGTCAGCGAAGTGCTCATTGAGTCCAAGCAGCGATATCCGCATTGGCAGAAGCTTGTTTATGGTGTGTTCATGGCAAGCCGGAAACTCAAGCATTATTTTCAGGGTCATCCCATCACTGTGGTCAGTTCTGCCCCTCTTGGTGATATCATTCAAAACAGGGAGGCCACAGGGAGAGTAGCTAAGTGGGCTATAGAGCTCGGACCTCATGGTCTCAAGTACGTGCCGCGCACTGCTGTTAAATCTCAGGCCTTGGTGGATTTCATCAATGACTGGACAGAGTCACAAGTGCCCGAGCAGAAGCCGGATATCACATATTGGACTATCCACTTCGATGGGTCCAGGCAGTTGGAGGGCTCGGGGGCTGGAGTCGTGTTGGCTTCCCCTAAAGGTGACAAGTTCCATTATGTGCTACAGTTGCTGTTTCCTTGCACTAACAACACGGCTGAGTACGAGGCCTTGCTCCATGGTCTTCGGATGGCTAAGGAGATGAGCTTAAGCCGGGTAAGGTGCTTCGGCGACTCAGACTTGGTGGCTCAACAAGTATCAGGAAAGTGGGATTCCAAGGACCCTCTCATGGCGGCTTATCGCCGCGAGGTTGATGCCATTGCTGGGCATTTTCAGGGTTATCAAGTGGAACACATCGATCGCAGGAAGAACGAGGCAGCGGATGCTTTAAGCCGACTGGGCTCTCAGCGAAAACCGGTGCCGCCCAACACTTTCCTGGACGTCCTGTATAGCCCTTCTGTTAAGTTGCCTACAGAGGAAGACTTGGCTGTCCCTGACCCGGAGGCCCGACTGGTGGCGGCTCTTCATATCATACCAGACTGGACAATGCCATATCTGGCTTACATGACCCGGGGCGAGTTGCCTGAGGACGAAACTTTGGCCAGGTAAATAACCCGGCGGGCTAAGTCAATGATTGTTATCAACGGAGAGTTCCATCACCGCAGTGTTACGGGAGCGTTTCAGTGTTGTGTTTCCCCTGAGGAAGGTCAAGAAATCTTGCGTGAGATCCATGAAGGGGATTGTGGCCATCATGCCAGCTCAAAGTCTCTTGTGGCTAAGGCTTTTCGTCATGGTTTTTATTGGTTGACGGCTCATGCTGATGCGGAGGACTTGGTCAGTAAGTGTGATGGTTGCCAGAGGTTCTCACGACGGGCTCACATGCCGGCTCAGGAGCTGAGGATGATCCCAATCACTTGGCCCTTTGCGGTCTGGGGGCTTGATATGGTTGGGCCTTTTAAGAGGTCCAAAGATAAGAAGACCCATCTCTTGGTGGCAGTTGACAAATTCACAAAGTGGGTGGAAGCTGAGCCAGTTAGCAAGTGCGATGCAGCCACGGCGGTTCAATTTATGAAAAAGGTGATTTTCCGCTTTGGTTTTCCGCACAGCATTATAACTGACAATGGCACCAATCTCTCCAAAGGCGCCATGGAAGAGTTTTGTCAACGAGAGCATATCCGACTTGATGTTTCCTCAGTGGCTCATCCTCAATCCAATGGTGAAGCTGAGAGGGCTAATCAGGAGATTCTGAAGGGCATCAAGCCCCGGCTTTTGGTCCCTTTGCAACGGACGCCGGGTTGTTGGGTGGAGGAGTTGCCCTCCGTGTTATGGAGCATCAACACTACTCCTAACAGGTCTACAGGTTTTACGCCTTTCTTCATGGTTTATGGAGCAGAAGCAGTCCTCCCCAGTGACATCCGTCATGACTCACCTCGCGTGGCGGCTTACGTTGAGGCAGATAATGAACAGGCGCGCCAAGATGCTCTGGACTTGTTGGACGAACAGCGTGATGTGGCAGCAGCCCGTTCAGCGATTTACCAACAAGACCTGCGCCGTTATCATAGCCGTCGGGTTAAATCCCGGGTCTTCCAAGAAGGCGATCTCGTGCTCCGGCTCATCCAGGATCAAACAGATGCACACAAGTTATCCCCGCCTTGGGAAGGGCCCTTTGTGGTCAGCAAGAACTTGCACAACGGGTCATATTACCTCATTGACATTCGGGAGCACAAAGATTCACGTAAGTCGGAGGAAGAGACCCGTCGGCCGTGGAACATAGCTCAGCTTCGGCCTTACTACACTTGAGCCACCGGCTCTCGTAGTGTACATATTTCTCTCAGCCATGTATATATTATGATAAGCAATAAAGCAGGACCTCTGTCCTTTTTTCTCCTCCACATATGCACGTATTGTTTTCATTGCAAAGATTACATGATGACTTAAAGGAGGATCCGGCTTATGATCGTATTCGAATCTAGCCGTAAGCAATAAGGTCACTTGGGGCTTCCTGTTCAAACATGGGTCGTATTCGAACCAAAGAGAACATAGCTGTCGATACCCATTTGATTGGCAAAGTGCCGTGCTCATTGGGAGGTTACCTTTGGTCATATTTGAATCATAGTTTAACCCCTCTGAGAACCGACGTGGATCGTATTCGAATCAGCGTCGTTAAACAATTCTTAAAATCACTTGGGGGCTTCCTGTTCAAACATGGGTCGTATTCGAACCAAAGAGAACATAGCTGTCGGTACCCTCTTGATTGGCATCGCCACACCCACTGGGGGCTATATGATCGTATCCGAATCTTAGCTTAACCCCTTTGGGCCGGGTCTCTGGTCGTATTCGAACCGAAAGCCCCTAAGTTCTTCCGCTTTATCACAAGTTTTCTCTGATTATGTCAAGGTGTGTACAGCCGGGTCTCACTTTGCCGGCTTAACTTTGGTGTACAGTATTGCTGAACGCAATGGGTGTTATAAGGCAGGTAAACCGGAGTTGTAGTACCAACCTTTTTATCCGGGTTATTTAAATCGGAAGTATGCTTGCAGGCCGTTAAGTATGTTCTTACGGCTGTATTCAGGATATCATTGGAGACAAGTCCTTTTTGATTCATATTCCGGGTTATCTAAAACTTATGATTCTCAGGGCGGTAAGCCGCCTCAAGATTTGTGATTTGCCTTTCTATGCAGGATAATTAAAGTCACCTCTTTTGAGGTTAAGAAAAACAAAGGATTAATTATGACCCGGAGAAACATCAAAGAGATAACTTCAAAAGACTTCAGCATTTAATACGTGCACGATGGCACGGCAGAGATAAACTGTTGCACCTACTCTATTACAAAACTCATCAAATCTAAAAAGGTGGAGCATTGTTTGGTAAACCGGCTGCGGAAGTTAAGACGCTTGCTGGGTGGAAGTCTCCGGCTCATCTCTTCCTTCTCCTCCGGTTGATCCCAAGACCTGGAAGGTTGATGACTTCCAGTCGATGCCGCTGAGCGCTTCGAACTGGGCTTCCTCGTCAATTAACCCGGAAGGGTCGATCTCCGGGGCGAAAGTGTGCTGACGAGCCGGCGGGATCAAGTTGAGAGCTTCATAGCGAGGGGTCGGGATCCTCTGATTCTCCGCATTGTAACCCGGCTGGTACTTGGTCAGATCTGTATCGTTGCCGATAAGAGTAGCCACCGGGCGTACGGCCTTCACGCAAGCTGCGAAGTCCTTCTGATCAAAAGCGGAGCCGTCTTCCTTCAGGCTTGGATAGCCAAGGGCGATGTCCGCCGGGTCTAACTCCGGCAGGAATGCCTTGGCCCGGCTCAGCGCGGCGATTGCTCCGGCTCTTGCAGAGGCCCGTCGCAGCTCGTGAATCCGTTGAGGCAGTACAGCGAGCCGGCGAAGGACTTCTGCCAAGTGAGTCGGCACCTCGTTGGATAAGGCCACCACAGCTAAGGCACGCTGTGACCCGGTGTAGAGCTGCTCCACCAGGTATACACGGCCTTCAGCTTGGTGACCACGCTCTGGTTGAGGTTGGCACTTCTGGGACCTGTTTAACAGAATCAGATAAGCCGCCGATAAGGATGAAATTATGAGATATACACATTCTAAAACTTGATGAAAGCCGGCGAGACGACTTACCGAAGATTGCGGCCACCATTTGGGACACTTGGCGCTTTAGGCCGGAGAGCTTAGCGGTCTTCTCGGAGAGAGTCTTCTCCGCCTGTTCAGCCCGGGTCACCAATGCGGCCTTTTCTTCGGCCCATGCCTTCCGCTCAGCGTCGAACTCCGTCTTCAGTTTCTCTTGCGCGGCGATGCTGGACACGAACTTGGCGTTTGCCTTCCGGGTCTCCATTTCTTGCATCTTCAGCCGGCTCGTGAGATCAGCAAGGTCAGTCTCCAGCTTCTTGCCAGCAGCCTGTATAAGTTTCCGGGTTATGGCATGAACAATTACTCTACAAATTTAAAGTCCCAAGCGTTTTCCACGCAAAGACACTTGGCACTTGGGGGCTAATGCATATTGAACGTTTTCTATCTACATATTGCCGGTTCAAATGGAGTAAGCCGAAACCTAAGTCTACAACGTACTCAGTCATAAGTCGTCGACTTGGGGGCTAGCATGGTACAGGTAACTAAGCAATAAATAAGAGGACAAAAGAGTAAATAAGAGGACAAAAGGATGTTACCTCAGACTTCTGCTGGATTTGGGTCACCATGGCAACCTCGGCGTCCCGGCTCTTGTGCACTTGGCTGATGTAGCCAGAGACGAGCTCTCCAATGCTCAAGTTGGTGTAGTCGGAGAGGTCCAGGTTCACCCGGTGGGGCTGCAGCAACTCCCCCTTAGCGGAGCATTTGGCCAGCACGGTAGGTCTCCCCGGTTCAACGAACTCCGTCCGGGTGATTACCACGTCCGGGTCATTTGTTGGTTGGGCCGAGCCGGAGGCCTCCGGGTCGGTAGAAGCTTCTGCAGGCGCCGTCTCCATTGGAGTGGTGGCTTCGGGGGCGGAGGCAGCTGGCGGGTCTTGGACCGTCACCTCCGGCTCAGGCAAATCCGGCACTCCGGCCGACTTGGTTTTCTTCACCCTCTTGGTGAGCTTTGCCTGGGCACTGAAAGAACAACAAAGGTTAGTACAAAAAATATGAGTAACGATCAGAACAACATGAGATGATTATCGTTACCCAGGCGCGGTCTTGAAAGCCGGCAGATTCGACTGCATAGAGTCGCCGGAAGAAGGGGAAGTCTCCTGATAATTTGAGTCAGAAGAATTAAGCGGTTGGCGTATAACACCCGCAAAAGGATGAAAAGGGTATAATTTTGTGATCACCTCGGTCCGGCGTTTCCTTGATGCATCAGGTAACCCGGAGGAGAGGTCAGTGTCCTTGCTGGTCCGGGTGTGCCGCCGGCTCTCATGAACCTGTCGCTTCAAAATAAATTGAGGATCTTGGTAAGCTAAAGGATGGGAAAAGCTTACTTTCCGGGTTACTCTTCGGGTTTTCAGCCTTGGCAAGGGCTCCGAGTCGGAGGAAAGTATTGTTACCTCTTCAGCCACCGGGTTACTGGCTCCGGTGTCCTCCTGTTGATAAACAACATTGATAAGGCGGACAGAAATAAACGACAAGTATAACAAGAGCTTACAGGTTTAGGAATTACCTCAGACTCGGAGCTTTCACTTAGCTGCAACAGCTCCGAAGCAGTGGGCCTACTTCCCTTCTTACGGGGAGCGGCTTTCTTGGCGGCTTTCTTCACCTTTCTGGCCTTCTTGGCCGCCTCATGGTCATATTTGACCCGCTAGAACTTGTCGTCAGCCTGAAAAATACAATGATGATTTCTTCAAACGATTCAGATGAAGGTTATATACAGAAGAAGATAGGATGATCAGATTGGCGGCTTACCGCTGGGGCTGGGTTGGTCTTGCAGAAGGGGGCTAACCCGGTCCTTCCACAGTCTGCCAGGCTCTCCTTCAAGAGAGCCTTGGTCATCTCCTCTGCAAAGTCTTCAGGAAGATCATTGCGGCTGTGTCTCTGAGGGTCGTCTTTTCGGCCCGTGTACTCACACATTAAGCCGGGGCGGCGGCTCAATGGGATCACCCGCCATGAGATCCAGACCCGGACCAGATCGATTCCATTTAGACCATTGCCCAGGAGAGCCTTGATCTTGTCAGTTTGTCTGGCGCTCCGTCGGAGTCAGTTTGTCTGACAATGGGTGTGTTGACTCCAGACGTGATGGGCGAAAGCCGGGCAGCGGACTTTCATCAGCCGGTGACGTATCTTGGCAATAGAACCAAGTCATGTTCCAGTCCTTTGGGTGGCTTGGTGGCTCGGCATAAGGGAAAAGACAGTCTCTTCGCCGCTGAATGGAGATGCCACCTAGCTCTAGACTTGGTCCATTGGCACACTCATTCTGACGGTTTAAGTAAAAAAGCTCTCTGAAGAGCAGCAGACTAGGTTCTTCTCCAAGATAAACCTCGCAGAAGACTTGGAAATTGCAGATGTTGGACACTGAGTTGGGTCCTATATCTTGAGGCCGCAAGTCGAAGAAGTTCAGAACGTCTCTGAAAAACTTTGAACCGGGCGGTGCGAAGCCCCGTCTCATGTGATCCGCAAAAATCACTACCTCCCCGTCCTTTGGCTGTGGTCTCTCTTCTGACGGGTCAGGGGCACGGTAGGACATGACATCCTTCTTGGGCAGATATCCGGCCTTAACAAAATCTGCTAGGGTCTCATTGGTGACATTGGACCTCATCCAGTTGCAAGTAATGGGAGCTTTGGGAGGCATGGTGAAAGTCGGCAGTCTCTGATAAAAGGAAAAACGTCCGGGTTAATTATGAGCCGGAAGCAATCTACAGTTCAATATCAAGGTGGCAGCTTATAAGGGGACTAATGGTATACACTTAAGTGCATCGGGCTATTTAAGCCGCCGAGGGATTGAGAGTAATTTGATTGTCTACATGCTTTATCACAGCTAAGCCGGACATTTTATGGCGCACGGTTTTCTTTAAGCCGGAAGGTTCTACGGCGCGTGGTTTCTTTAAACCGGAACTTTGAACCGCCGAGATTCAATGATTGCAATTTTTACTAAGTGTGGTAAAACAGGTTTCACACATCGCAGTAAAAATTTCGGATCAAAATGGTCGGGTAAAAGAAAAATTTTCTAGACCTAGAAACAGACGCGAGGAGGCTCTTGAGCTCGAACAAGGTTCTTATGCAGTAAAACAGAGGGTTGTTTGCATGTGAATGGGTATTAAACATCTACCGCAGTGAGTTTGTACAGGGCTAAGATCAAAAAGGGGCAGTAAGAAAGAAAGCTACCGGAGTTTGTGGCAATGGCGACGAACACGAAGAACGCGGACGAACTCTACGGCAGATCTACTCTACAGGACAAGCAGGACTTACACGAGCTGGAGAGTCGCGGAGGTCGTCGCGTTTCTCTGGTCAGATCAGGGTGATGCAGCGGCCTGAGCTGGTGACGACGAGAAGACCCGCGGCGGCGACGGCGGCGGAGCTCGAGCAGCACGGGACAGTGAGAGGAAGGAGACGACAGAGGAAGGAGAGTGAGAAAGGGCCGTCGGGCCGGCCTATTTATAAGGCAAACTCATAAAGCGGGCGCGAGAATCAAGGAGACCACGGCGTGGTTATCTCCCCACGAACGCCTCGATTTTCAGGATGACAGTAAATGTAAAGATCCGTTGCGATCTGGCGGAGTAAAAAACGGGCTTAATGGAAGATGATGTCACGGCGGATTATCCGGAGTCCAGAGGATGACGTCACGCCGGGTTATGGCCTTCACACAATTGTAAGCCGGAGTTTTTCTGTCGAAGGAATGGAAGATTGACATGAGCCGGCTCAAATCAATCTGGGGCCTAATGTTGAGGATATAGACCTTAGAGTCATCCGCCAGGAGGGGCAGGGTTACTCATATGATCATTACCAGAAGCCCGGCGCCAAGCTTAAAGACGGTGGGCCAAAGATGGGCTTAAGACCCAGATACGGCTTAAGGCCCGTAGTTGCAATCATTATTATGGTAGAACTTGTAGTGTAAGGCAAGAATAGTTGAGAGTCCGAGCCGGACACTCTTATGAGCCGGCCGGGACTCTGAGAGCTGCTGGGCGTCAGCCTCCCTATATAAAGGGACGACCCGGCAGCGGTTTAGGAAGAAGAACAATCTCATCGAGAGCCGGGCATAGCAGTTTAGCTCCCTGGTGATCGTAACCCTAATCAATATCACCTCAAACTGGACGTAGGCTTTTACCTTCACCGTAAGGGGCCGAACCAGTATAAACCCTCGTGTTCCTTGTCCCGCATTAACCCCTTCAAGCTTCCTAGCTGCGATGGCTCCACGACTAAGTCCTAGCTCGAGGACATCTGCCGTGACAATTCCACGACAAGTTCCAAACTTCTTCTGCTCAGGAGGGATCACGTGATCAAAACGAGTCTTGTGAACAGGAAGGGCCATTACTGAATGTGGAGGTAGCAGAAGACTTACTATCCTCAGATGAACATGGAGTTCCATTAATGAAAATGGAGTTAGCAGAGGACTCACTATCCTCAGATGAACATGGAGTTCCATTAATGAAAATTGAGGTAGCAGAGGACTCACTATCCTCAGATGAACATGGAGTTCCATTAATGAATGTGGAGGTAGCAGCGGACTCACTATCCTCAGATGAACATGGAGTTTCAACATTTGAAGAACGAGATGGTGAAGATATTGCAGTAGATGAGGATGATAATGCCTGTAAAATAGCATTTTCAGAAAGTATGGATACTGACATGGATGCTGAACTTCATGTGGCTCAGTCTCCTGATGCTACCTCAAAGTGTTCAGATGTATGCTGTGCAGGCTCTGTGGGCAGCCATTTGTCAATTGGTTCATTGGAGACTTCACAGTTTTGCAGGAATTACCTGAGGATGTCAAGGCTGATTTGTTCAATGTGCTTCCATTACATAGGTCAATAGATCCGACAAGCCACACTTCAAATGTTACTGAAAATAAATCTCTGAAGAATGGAGGAACTGATGATACAAAAAATCCAGTGATTTGCGTTTTGCCAGGAAGTTCTGAGAAATGGGCCGAACACTTCAGTGTTAGTAGTTCCCTACTGTTGAAAGCTATTGCAGAGCAACACGCAAATTCTATCTCCCGTCAACATTTATCTTCAATTTTGGGGCATGCTGCTTCCCTCCTCCCTCTGTGCCCTACCTCAGGTAGCGAAGAATGGAACGACACACTTTCCCGACTCTCTGTTCTTACAGAGTATATACACCTGAAAGTTGATTCTGATATTGAAGAGTTGTACAAATGTTTCCTTCTTTTGAAAAGGTAAAGTGTACTGTTCAAGTAAAAAGAAGTAAATCAAACTGCCATTTAATCATTATTAGATATGTATTTGTTGGGAAATTGTTGCAAACCAAGATGTGCATACTTAGTGAACATGAATTGGTATAAATGTTGTAGTTAGTCTCTCTCACGATGAGGACGGGTATTCATGGAACCATGTCTTATTATTAATCACTGAACTTTCCCATTGTAGGTTCTCGCCAGCATCTGAGCTTTTTCTGGAATTGCACAATAGCATTCTTCCTTTACTACAGGTAAAATTTACATGTTCAATGTTATCATTTTGTTTGTGGACGAGATTGTTAAGATTTACCTCTGTATTTGTTATGGCTAGCCTTCGAGTCCTTTGCTTTATCACTTTTGGCTTTCACAAACATGAGGAATAAACTAGCTTAGTTTTTAGATGGAACCAGACGGTTGTCCACCTTCATCTTCATTCTGATTATAAAGTTTTTAGTTGTTTCTATTAAAGCTTTAAAGGTCCGCTACATTTTGAAATACGAGTAATTTGCGCTGCATGTACACAGTTTGCAAGCTGGATGCAAGTAAGACACATCAACTCAGCAATTTAGGTTCTGGACATTTTTGTCCACAAACTAGTCAAACCGATTGCGTGAAAGTCCATCCCAGTAACTGTTTGGTCCTTTTGTAGGATTCCATTACTCAACAGTATGGCGGGACACACTGCGTCTCTAGTTTGAAGTTCAGGTATTGGGTACCATTTGGCGATAGAAAGGATCTAGAGGTGCTTGAGGGTCTCTGTGCTCTTGTTTTTCAGTGGTGACCATGGAGTGTGATGACTGGCTCTTCTGGTCCGAGCATATGAACCGAATCAGGGTTCCGGATGAAATGGAAATCATGTACACCTGTAAATAGTAGAGTACTTCTACATGAAAGATACCACGAGCTCGCATTTTGTTCTTTGTAACGTAGCCTTTTCTCCTTTGAAATACCTCGCTGCAAACCGAAGAAGGCAAAAGCTGATATACGCCAGTTGAAACCATCATGGTGGGCGAACCTTCTTTTCGATGTATATATATCATGAAGGATAAATCTTTGTGGATCTATATCATGGTTTGTCGCACACATGTAGTCATATATCAAGAAAACAGCAAGATGAGATTTTGTCAAGTTTGATTGAATTCAAATTGCAACTTGGACCGCAAGTCTGAACATGGACATGAGAACTCAAAATTGTAAAAAGGATAGCTTTGTTGATTGATTAGGTGCGTGCAGAATTATAATTCAACACAACCGCATCTTTCCCAACAGGACGAGTAATTTTTCTTTGCAGATTTGTAGCACCAAATCTCGCTTTCAATTCGTCAACTTCTTTCGATCAAGTACAGAACATGCATATGAGCTACTGTACAAGCAACTAGCAGTTCGAGTCTTGGAGAAGAAGGATATACATGAAAGTGACCAAGACACTAGTAGTTCTGGATCAGCTATTTTCTTGACGAGAGCCACACTACACGTGAAGCTGCGTGCTGACCCCGAAGGTCTTGTTGACCATGGAGCTGGTGCACCGCCTGATTGGCTGCATCATCTTGGGCGCCTGCACCAACTGCGTCTTGCGCCGCCGTTTGGCGTCCTCTGCTTCCTGGTAACCCTGGCGGAGCTTGCGCTTCGCGGCTTCCATCTTCTCCTCCGAGCAGAACCCGGCACGGTCACCGTCGACGAAGCTGGCGGCGGGATCTGACGCCTTTTTGATGATTTCCGCCAACCGCTTGATCTTGGGAGGTCGCTTCGTCTTTGCGTCACGGTCGGCGGAGACACGCTGCTGCTGCTGGCCGACGATCGCCTTGGGCTGCGGCGGCTTCTTCATGGGCGTGGCTGGTGTGACCTTGGCGCCGTCGTCCTGGTCCTGGACGGAGGCCTCCCACCCGCTCACGATGCCGCGCGCGAGGAGGCGGACGCGCTCCGAGCCGTGCTCCCGCAGCGCGCGCACAGACTCGGCGAGCTCCGTGGAGACGGGCGCCTCCGGCGTTGATGATGGAACCAGCCTCAGCGTCTCGAGAGACTCTGCCATCATGTCGTCGAGAATCCCGCAGATACGCTCCGCCTGGTCGTCGTCGGCGGCGCTGCAGAGCCGTCCCAGCAGGTCTCCCCTCGCGCGCCGGAACACGTGGCGTGAGAATTGGTCTGGGTCGGCGGCCTCGATGGCGGCGTCCACGGGGTCGAAGGCGCCGTAGAAGCTCTCCCACCGACGGAGCATCTGCCCGGCCATGGCGGCGCCTTTTCCGCGAGCTCCTGATCGATCGTGGATTGGATTGGATGGAGAGGTGGGCAGGACTGGATGGAGAAATTGGGAAGGAAGATGGCGATCGCCTACCACGAGGCCCCCAATGGAGCTTATATCTCCCGCCAAGGCGGTGGCCGTACTCCAGTCGGAGGCGAGCAGAGCGCCACTCCCGATCGAATTCGGAATCCGACTGAACCGCGGCAAACGCGCTCCACGCGTTGCGCGCGCGCCACGAAAACTTGGCATGTACTCCCCTCGCTTGCTCTCCGACACGCACCAGCAGAGGGGGCGGGAACCCCATGGCCACCGTCTCGCGAATCGCCGGTGCTGAAGCCGCCATTGGCGCCATGATCGACGACCACGCCGCCGGCTCCCGCAAGAGGCGGCGCATCGGGAGCACCACAAGCTGACGCGCGTGCTGGGGATGGGCGGCTTCGGCGTCGTCGTCAAGGCGCGGACGTCGCCCTCAAATGCCTCATCCGCTCACCCGACGACGGCAGCCGCAAGAGGAGGCGCCGTGCCACCGCCCACGCGCTCCACCGCGACTTGCTGCGCGAAGCGCACTACCTCGCGGCGTGTCGCGGCCATCCCTCCGTCGTCGGCTTGCACGGCATCGCGCGGGACCGGGCAGTGCAGCCTCACTCGTCCTGGAGCACGTCGGCCCGAGCCTTGGCCACGTTCTGCGTGGTCGCCGCCGGCCTTTCGTGGACGAGGAGACGCGCCACATCGGCAGCTCCTGAGCGGGGCCGGGGGATGCACGAGCGTGGTATCGTCCACCGGTACATTAAGCCCGGGAACATCCTCGTCGGCGGCGAGAGCGTGGTAAAGATATACGGTCTCGGGATGGCCATTTCCATGTTGAGCGCGACGCCGCCGCGCGGCCAGGCCGGCACGCTCTGGTACATGGCTCCCGAGAGGCTCCTGGGGAAGCCGGACTACGACGAGCTCGTGGACGCCTGGTCGCTCGGCTGCGTCATGGCGGAGCTGCTCGCCGGCGAGCCATTGTTCCGTGGCCACAGCGCGACCGACCAGCTCCTGAGAATCTTCCGCGTGCTCGGCGGCACGTGTATGGCATCCACGCCGCTCGCCGCCGCGGGGCAGAAGCTGCTGACCCGCCGAGGCGGCAGCCGGCTTCGTGAGCTGTTCCCCGAGGAGCGCCTGTCGCGCGACGGGTCCGAGGTTTTAGAGGGGCTCCTCACGTGGGACCCCGGCGAGGGTCCGCCAGCGGCCATGGCGCTCGCAAAGTGTTTTTTACTGGAGCCGGAAGCTACCGGTGATCTCCCCATCAATGAGGTGGTGCCACATCTAAAGTTGTGAGACCATGTGTATGTGTATATGAAAGTATTCATTGTAAAATATCTCTTGTATTTCTGTTTTAACTCTAATCAATGTCACAATGATGCAGTACCTTTTAACAGGAACGGTACGCATGCATGCATGCAGCATCTCTCCTCTCTCTCACACACAAATCCATTCATTTTATCTTTGTTTAAAATTTTAGATGTACAATATCTCTCACACTAATTTTCTATAATTGAAATATTTTATATATTCAAATTCCCGAACATGTGATCTATAGAACAAGACCAACTTTGAATATATTTAAACTAGTTTAAGTTTTTCTATTTTAATCATATCAAAGTTTAAATTTCATGTATTTCAAATTTACTTATTCAAAATAATTGGAACCGATTTTGAAACTAGTGAAAATATTTTTTGAAATAAGTGAAATCAGTTTTCTGAAACTAGTTTGTTCAAACATGTCAAACTGATTATTTCAAAACATTTTGGTAACGAATGAAATAAGTATAATGAAATGAGTGAAGTGAGTTCTTTTGAAATGATTGAAATCAGTTTTATATTGAAACCATTGAAACCACTTTTCTAAATATAGTTTTCTTTTTGAGTTTCATATTCCAGCTTATGAAACTGTTTCTTCAATGGAGTAACTGTGATGTGTTTTTCTGAAACTAATGAAATCTATCTTTTGTAATGAGTGTAATCAGTTTTTTGAAACAAGTGAAATATAATATTTCAATTGAGCGACTGTAATGTGTTTTCTGAAATGAGTGAAATGAGTTATTTGAAAAAAGTGAAATATGTCTTTTTGGTGTGAAACGACTTTTTCAATGTGTGAAACTGATATTTCTCCTGAGTGAAATATGTTTCAATATTTCTTTTGAAATATGTTTTCTCAACTGAGAGAAATATGTTTTCACAACTGAGTGAAATCATTTTCTTCATTGAGTGAAATATGTTTCTTCAGATGAGTGAAATTGATTTTTTGAACATAAAGAAAATAGTATTTTTAATGATTGAAATCGACTTCCAGAAATTAGTGAAACTAGTATTTTGAAACGACTAAAATCTGTGTTTTCTAATGTGTGAAAATATGTTCTCTCAACTGAGTGAGATATGTTTTCTCAACCGAGTGAAATTATTTTTCTTAAATGAGTGACATCACTTTCTTCCGATGAGTGAAAGCAGCTATATTTGAAATAGATGAAATGCGTAAAAACAGTTAGTTTCAGAAATGGTGAAATATGCTTTCTCAAATGAGTGATTTTTTTTCTAAAACAAGTAAAATATGTGTCTTAAAATAAGTGAAACCAATGTTTACAAAAGGTGAAATTATTATTTTGAAATTTGCAAAACAGGAGCAAACACTTTTTTGGAATAGCAAAACAATCTTATGTTTTATGAAAGTGATGCCAAAGAAAATTGAAATATATAAATTAAAAGTAGTTCAAATATATCCAACATTGATCTTATTCTAGAGGTCTTGTCAACATGATCTCAAGTATATAGAAAATTTCAAAAATAGACATTCGCTTTGAAATATATCAATCATTCAAAATATATGAACGAAATAAAATGCATGTCATTTATGTGGGGAGAGAGAATCATGCATGCCCCGTCAGCCTCTCTCTCTCCTGACAAAGCTGCATGGCATGCATGTATATGGTCAGATGTGTCAGTGTGTGCTAATCGTATTTAGATAGTATAAGAGCTGTAGTATATACTCTGGCAGAGTGCACGAATTTTGACGAAACTAGGCGGACGGAGGATGGTGTGACGGTACCTCCCGCCACCGGTAAAATTACTTATTCGCCATGGCGCTCCAATGCCCATGGTTTGCTGGCACCGCCGACGTCCCGGCTTCAGCCGCACAGGATGCGTGCTCGACCACCATTCTACCTCATCACTTGGGAGTGCATTTCCGTACAAAGATGCTTTATTTTGTAATGTATATTGACGAATTTACTGCCAGGGACGAACGCACCTTGTAGGCAAATGTTGAAAGCTTGAGCTGCAAATGGTAAATGAGAGTATCACTGTGCTATCGCCTATCGCACACGCCGCCACCAGACAACCACACGAGGCTGGTGCGGCTGCGCGACGTCCGGTGCGCCTTATTTGAGAATAAATGATAAAATTTTTTGCAAAAGTTTCAGTTTGACGCCAAAACCCAAGGCTCTGCATTTCGCAACAAAAAAAAACCAGCCTCTGCGTTTCGAATAGAAATATCTTTATGCCGAATCCTAGCCTGCAAAAGTTTTCCCCTTATGTCCTCAATAACTTCCAGCCCCACCCCGCCCAACACATTCATATCTCTCATTCGTTGTGAAATTTTGTTGTGTGTTGTTGTTTTCAGGGATATTTTGCTGTGTGAAAACAAATTTAAATATCAACAAATAATCGGTGTCTGCGGTCTTTTTTGTCGGACAGGGTTGGATGACCGCATATTAATAGTGTAGAGTAGTAGGAGTAGTACAGTGGTAGAGTACAGACCAGTACGAGTCTCATCTGACATCAATTTTCTTACAGCCCGTGCTACAACTAGCTCTTCTCCCTCCTCGTTGCTCTAACTCAACTGACACACGGGGGCGGGGTCAGGGTTTGCCGATAGTCGGTTTGCTCAACAACGATCCCATATGTGAGTGAAAATGCAAGACAACATACGTTCCCTAGCTTGAGCGGTGTGCCGGACCAATCGTGTGAGGTGCGACGCGAACGCGGCAGGCTTTTTCAGTTTGAACTTGTAAGTTGTAACATTTGGTTTTGCTCCTTGACACGACCGATAGATACAAATAACAATTGAGAACGCTAGGACGGGGCTTTTCCGCGCGATAAGCGAGGGAGTTTCTCAGCTTGGCCCATCGTTGATTTCCTCACTTGCAGTCGCACATGTTGCTGATATACCTTGCCAGTGCGTGTTAAGCGGCGGGCCGGAACATATTGTTAGTACTTCAATTAGTATTCACGTGGCATGTACATTAAAATTGCATTGAAATATACTCAACGTGCGGGCTAGTATCATCTAGTAGTGATCTGAAAAGGGCCCACTTCAAAAATTAAAGAAAGAAAGGGCCCAATACACATTGAAGCATTTCATCACAACTTTCTCTTATTTTATCTATCGAACCGACTACACCAAACTCCCCTGCCTACCTTGCAGGAAAAGACCCGCCCTCGTCTTTTTTAATCGGGGTTTGTATTGATGGATCACGCGAAGCAGCAAAACCAAGTGGTACAAGATTACAACGCAGTATTACATTACAAGTTACAGTTAAGTGGGCTACCGTGTCTTGTACTCCTCCGTCGTAAGAGTGGAGACGCTCGCTTTCATAAATGTTGTACTTCCTTTCACCGACATGTGGGACATCTAGCATCCGGGTCTATGCACCAAATAACAGTGCAAAACAGCAGGGGGATGCACCCCGGTCGTAGCGCCGCAGTAATAATGAGCAATGAGACGTCAAATCACAATACTGCACCGTGCCCACAATATAAGTTGGACGGACAAAGCAACCATCATTTCACTCTTCCCTGAATCCACTTCTCCATCATCTTCTTCAAGAAAACCACGTGTTGCTTCTGCCATTGTTCTGCCTCACGAGGAACGCGCATCGGCTTGATACATCACTAACACGTGGGACCGCATGTTAGCAAACCGACAGACCAAGCTTCCCCGCCCACCGCACGACAAAAGCACCTTCTTTTTACTAATTTGGATATTTTTCTTAGATCAATACAATCGACAAAAGCTCCCTCGCCCACCGCTCGACATGTGAGGAAGGTAGTGCGGGCCTCCGCCCATCGCGGGAGGACTAGACCTTCATCAACCCGCTAGCCCACCCAAACAACCAGCATCAACATGATCTTCCCAGCCGCGGAGACATGCAGGGCTCATAAGCCCCATCCGACCTCATGGAGTGGTCCGATGCGAGATCACCTTCTCCAGCACCGATTATCCGGCCTACGTCTCACACCCCAGCAAGTTCGCCTTGGTAGTAGATCTGATCGCTGGAGGATTCCACCTCCTACGGGTCCTGATGGATGGTGGCAGCGGTGTCAACATTATCTTCCCCGACACCTCGGCCAAGGTGGGGCCCTCCCTATCTAGCCTGCAATGCTCACCCAGCAGCTTCCACGGCTTTTGTACCGGGCAGGCCGGTGCGCGCCCCTTGGGTGACACGAATTGGATCGCCTAGAGGTTTAAACCCCCTAGAACCGAACAAAGCGTCACGTATTTTCGCACACAAGACCCCGCACCGCAAATTAGCAAGAAATTCCAAAAAAATTGCAATCCTGTAAAACTCCTTTGGGCGTTTTTTATTCCAGTTTGCAACAGTAGCTGCATTGCATGTGTTGGGGAATGCAGTAATTTTAAAAAAAATCCTACGATCACGCAAGATCTATCTAGGAGATGCACAGCAATGAGAGGGGAGAGTGTGTCCACGTACCCTCATAGACTGAAAGCGGAAGCGTTTATTAACGCGGTTGATATAGTCGAACTTCTTTGCGATCCAACCGATCCAAGTACCGAACGTACGGCACCTCCGCGTTCAGTACACGTTCAGCTCGATGACGTCCCTCGTACTCTTGATCCAGTTGAGGCCGAGGGAGAGTTCCGTCAGCATGATGGCGTGGCGACGGTGATGATGATGTTACCGGCGCGGGGCTTCGCCTAAGCACTACGGCGATATGATCGAGGTGTGTAACTGTGGAGGGGGCACCGCACACGGCTAAAAGATCAACTTGTGTGTTCTAGGGTGCCCCCATGTCCCCGTATATAAAGGAGGAAGGGGGAGGTCGGCCGGCCCTAGCTAGGCGCGCCGGGAGAAGGGGAATCCTACTAGGACTCCAAGTCCTAGTAGGTTTCCACCTAAAGGAGAAGGGGGAAGGAAGGGAGAGGGGGTCGCGCCCCCAACCCATTGTCCAATTCAGACTGGGCTTGGGGGGCCACCTCCTGGCCGCTGCCTCTCCTTCCCACTAAGGCCCATCAGCTCCCCGGGGGGTTCCAGTAACCCCTCCGACACTCCCTTTTTACCCGAAACTATCCGGAACACTTCCGGTGTCCGAATAACATGGTCCAATATATCAATCTTTATGTCTCGACCATTTCGAGACTCCTCGTCATGTCCGTGATCTCATCCGGGACTCCGAACAAACTTCGGTCATCAAAACACATAACTCATAATACAAATCGTCATCGAACGTTAAGCGTGCGGACCCTACGAGTTCGAGAACTATGTAGACATGACCGAGACACATCTCCGGTCAATAACCAATAGCGGAACCTCGATGATCGTATTGGCTCCTACATATTGTTGGGGCACGCAGTAATTTCAAAAAAATTCCTAGGATCACGCAAGATCTATCTAGGTGATGCATAGCAACGAGAGGGGAGAGTGTTGTCTACGTACCCTCGTAGACCGAAAGCGGAGTGTTATGACAACGCGGTTGATGTAGTCGTACGTCTTCACGATCCGACCGATCCTAGCATCGAACGTACGGCACCTCCGCGATCTTCACACGTTCAGCTCGGTGACGTCCCACGAACTCTAGATCCAGCTGAGGCCGAGGGAGAGTTTCGTCAGCACGACGGCGTGATGACGGTGTTGATGAAGTTACCAACGCAGGGCTTTGCCTAAGGACTACAATGATATGACCGAGGTGGAAATCTGTGGAGGGGGGCACCGCACACGGCTAAACAATAAACTTGTGTGTCTATGGGGTGCCCCCTCCCCCGTATATAAAGGAGTGGAGGAGGGGAGGGCCGGCCCTCTCTATGGCACGCCCAAGGGGGGGAGTCCTACTCCTAGTAGGAGTAGGTTTCCCCCCTTCCCTAGTTGGAGTAGGAGAAGAAGGAAGAGGGAGAGGGCGAGAAGGAAAGGGGGGCCGGCCCCCCTCCCAATTCGGATTAGGCTTGGGGGGTGCCCCACCTTGGCCGCCTCCTCCTCTCTTCCACCATGGCCCATTAAGGCCCATTAACTCCCCGGGGGGTTCCGGTAACCTCCCGGTACTCCGGAAAATGCCCGAACTCATCTGAAACCTTTCCGGTGTCCAAACATAGCCTTCCAATATATCGATCTTTATGTCTCGACCATTTCGAGACTCCTCGTCATGTCCGTGATCACATCCGGGACTCCGAACAACCTTCGGTACATCAAAATACATAAACTCATAATACCGATCGTCATCGAACGTTAAGCGTGCGGACCCTACGGGTTCGAGAACTATGTAGACATGACCGAGACTCATCTACGGTCAATAACCAATAGCGGAACCTGGATGCTCATATTGGTTCCTACATACTCTACGAAGATCTTTATCGGTCAAACCGCATAACAACATACGTTGTTCCCTTTGTCATCGGTATGTTACTTGCCCGAGATTCGATCGTCGGTATCTCAATACCTAGTTCAATCTCGTTACCGGCAAGTCTCTTTACTCGTTCCGTAATGCATCATCCCGCAACTAACTCATTAGTCACATTGCTTGCAAGGCATATAGTGATGTACATTACCGAGAGGGCCCAGAGATACCTATCCGAAACCGGAGTAACAAATCCTAATCTCGATCTATGCCAACCCAACAAACACCATCGGAGACACCTATAGAGGATCTTTATAATCACCCAGTTATGTTGTGACGTTTGATAGCACACTAAGTGTTCCTCCGGTATTTAGGAGTTGCATAATCTCATAGTCATAGGAACATGTATAAGTCATGAAGTGATCCCGTTCATCACATCATTCTCTAATGAGGTGATCCTGTTCACATCATTCTCTAAACTATCATAGTGCTAAGCTAATGGATGGGTCTTGTCCATCACATCATTCTCTAATGATGTGATCCCGTTCATCAAATGACAACACATGTCTATGGCTAGGAAACTTAACCATCTTTGATTAACGAGCTAGTCAAGTAGAGGCATACTAGGGACACTCTGTTTGTCTATGTATTCACACATGTACTAAGTTTCCGGTTAATACAATTCTAGCATGAATAATAAACATTTATCATGATATAAGGAAATATAAATAACAACTTTATTATTGTCTTTAGGGCATATTTCCTTCAGTATCCCACTTGCACTAGAGTCAATAATCTAGATTACACAGTAATGATTCTAACACCCATGGAGTCTTGGTGCTGATCATGTTTTGCTCATGAGAGAGGCTTAGTCAACGGGTCTGCAACATTCAGATCCGTATGTATCTTGCAAATCTCTATGTCTCCCTCCTTGACTTGATCGCGGATGGAATTGAAGCATCTTTTGATGTGCTTGGTTCTCTTGTGGAATCTGGATTCCTTTGCCTAGGCAATTGCACCAGTATTGTCACAAAAGATTTTCCTTGGACCCGATGCACTAGGTATGACACCGAGATCGGATATGAACTCCTTCATCCAGACTCCTTCATTTGCTGCTTCTGAAGCAGCTATGTACTCCGCTTCACACGTAGATCCCGCCACGACGCTTTGCTTAGAACTGCACCAACTGATAGCTCCACCATTCAATATAAATACTTATCCGGTTTGTGACTTAGAGTCATCCGGATCAGTGTCAAAGCTTGCATCGACGTAACCATTTACGTTGAGCTCTTTGTCACCTCCATAAACGAGAAACATATCCTTAGTCCTTTTCAGGTATTTTAGGATGTTCTTGACCGCTGTCCAGTGATCCACTCCTGGATTAGTTTGGTACCTCCCTGCTAAACTAATAGCAAGGCACACATCAGGTCTGGTACACAACATTGCATACATGATAGAACCTATGGCTGCAGCATAGGGAATGACTTTCATTTTCTCTCTATCTTCTGCAGTGGTCGAGCATTGAGTCTGACTCAACTTCACACCTTGTAACACAGGCAAGAAACCTTTCTTTGCTTGATCCATTTTGAACTTCTTCAAAACTTTATCAAGGTATGTGCTTTGCGAAAGTCTAATTAAGCGTCTTGATCTATCTCAATAGATCTTGATGCCCAATATATAAGCAGCTTCACCGAGGTCTTTGTAACACCCCGGATGTGACTTTCCATATTTGTAACTCCAACTCTTGCCATTTTCGGCTATGTGTTATGATATTTCCTTCGTGGTTGGGTTTTTGTCTCTCATTTTGCATTTGTGCTTGGTCTCATCTTGCATTCTCATCCCCATCATGTGCATGGTGTGATTTCATACATATTATGCTGTTGCATGTTCCATGCATAAATCTTGCATCATCACCACTTCTCATTCCTTTCCTTTCTTTCATTTTGCAAGTGCACCTTTTACCTTCTCCTTTAATGTTCATCTTCTACCTATAAATCTTGCTACATGTCTAAAACCTCTCTACCAAATCTCATGCATTTTGGAGTTGATTTGGTTAGGTTCAAAAATGCCTCAAGTTTGAATTATATTCAAACTTGTTTTATTTTTCTACCTCTAAAATGCCCAAACCAATTTATTCAAATAGTCCATAATTCCAGGACCCAGACATATTTTTATATATCCCCAACACCTCTCTTAGCTCTCTGTGCTTTTCTTTTTTTCTTTTTTTGTTTGAAGAAAAGAAAAGAAAGCAGCAGTGGGCAGCCCAGCAGCATCACAGCCCGGCTAGACCTCCTCACTCCAGGCCGACCCAGTTTCCCCAGCGAGCCAACAGTGCTTCCCTCGCCCCCCCTCCTTTCCACACTGGAGCCGCGCGCCGGCCCCAGTTGCAGCGACCCAAACCCCTGTTCCTCTTCCTCCTCCCTCGCTCATTCCTCTCACCGTAAAGCAGAGGACAGGAGCACACATGGCCACCGTGGCCTCCACGTCCCTCGCTTCCCCCCTATAAAGGGCCAACCCAGGGCAAGCCTAGGGTTCCTCCTCCTCCCTTCTTTCCCCTCCACGCCGCTGCCACGGGTAAGAGGCACCCACGCCCTGCTTCCCCGCTCCGTCTCCTCCCTACAGCCACCATGGCCGGCCCGAGCAAGAGCTCCTCGCCGGCGTAGGTGCGACGCCGGTCTCGTCTCCGTCGACCCCGAGCACCGCAGCGCCGCCCGGGATCCATTATGACGTCGAGCCGCGCCCAAGGATCGCCAAGTTCGGCTACCTCAGCTATGTCTGCTTCTTCTCTGCTTCTCGGGACAGAGCTCGTCACCTCGTTCGTCAGCTCGCCGTCGTCCCTCCGTCGACACCCCGGCCACATCTACACGTCCTTGCTCTCGCGATAGCCTCGCTGAAAGAACATGCGGTGCCCCCATGTTCGGTTTTGGTAATTGATGACAATCTCTATGGACTAATGGTTGCCTTGAGTTATATTTGAAGGATTTGTCCATAGGCATTTCTTGAAGTTCATATGTTGGTTTCAATGAGTTTATGTGGTGACCAAGGTGTTATTAAGGAATTATCCAAAGATTGGTCATGTGAGAGTTGAGCTTATTGCAAGCATGTCTTGGAGAAGAAGATTGTGTGATCATTCATGTATATCTTCAAGACATCATCCAAATGAAGAGAGTTGAAAAGATTCAAGGTTGATCAAGACTAAGTCAAGAGTGAATCAACTTGATCAACTCACAAAGCGTAGAATATGTACCGAGAGGGATCAAGCGATCCCATGGTGTGGTAAGCATTGTCAATTACGCTTTGTGTACTAACCCATGATCTTCGTGAGAGTTATTTGTGGGGTTAGGTTGCGGTGTGCAAGTTCAAGTGAAGCATCATGAAGAGATCAAATGCCTGAAGCTTGCCATCCATTGTGGTGACAATGGACTTGTGAAGATGTGCGGAAGAGTGGCTCACCCATAGTGGAGTATGGGGGAGCAATCAACTAGTCTTCATCGAGCCAACACAACCAAGAAAGGTGGTCCAACTTGAGGGAGTCAAGATCGTCATCATCTAGCTCAAGTGGACCATGTGCAAGGCAAAGGTTTGCCCTTGATAGGTTTTCTATTTTACCGGTCTCATGATGGTAGTTGGGAGACCGGGTTATAGGATCGATTGCCGTACTATCAAGGGGGGCTCTCGATGAGTAGCTCGATCGTATCATTCGTAGAGAGCTCAAACCATTGCATCCTTGCATCATCTTTATTGGTTCTTGTTTGGTTCTTCTCTTTGTGAGTTTTGGAGCTTAAGCTCATCTTGATGACAAGCTCGAGTTCATCGAAAACGGAGTTCACTCGCATCTTCTATGATGTTTTCGATGTTGGAGGTTACGCCGGTTCTTCTCGGTTGGAGGTTTCACTCCTCTATTTGTTGGCATACCTCCCCTACCTCTTCTTACTACTCGTCTTCCTCAATCCCACCAGCTTGAGTTTGCTCAATTCGGAGCTCATATGCAGAAGTTATGGCAGTTCTGGTTTCCTAGCGGTAGTACCGCGGGTCGGAGCGGTAGTACCGCTTGGGTGCTATAAGCGGTAGTACCGCTCTTGGGCGGTAGTACCGCTGGTGGCCCCCAGCCGTAGTACCGCTACGGTCTCGTACTAGTACCGCCTCGATTCGAGGGGTCTTTTTTCGTGTCGGGTTTTTCGGTACTAGCCGCGGCAGTGGGGACCGTAGTACCGCTCGTATGCGGTAGTACCGCCCTGCCACCGCGGTAGTACCGCTCTGGGCCCAGCGGCAGTACCGCGGGGG